>NC_040090.1:72935271-73238301 GCF_003369695.1 Bos indicus x Bos taurus
ATGAGTCCAATTGTGTGGTAGTTTGTGCATTCTTTGGCACTGCCTGTCTTTGGGATTGGAATGAAAACTGACCTTTTCCGGTCCTGTGGCCACTGCTGAGTTTTCCAAATTTGCTGGCATATTGAGTGCAGCACTTTCACAGCATCATCTGTCAGGATTTGAAATAGCTCAACTGGAATTCCATCACGTCCACTAGCTTTGTTCATAGTAATGTTTTCTAAGGCCCACTTGACTTCACATTCCAGGATGTCTGGCTGTAGGTCAGTGATCACATCATCGTGATTATCTTGGTCATGAAGATCTTTTTTGTACAGTTCTTCTGTTTATACTTGCCACCTCTTCTTAATATCTTCTGCTTCTGGTAGGTCCATATCATTTCTGTCCTTTATCGAGCCCATCTTTGCACGAAATGTTCCCTTGGTATCTCTAATTTTCTTGAAGAGACCTCTGTTCTTTCCCATTCTGTTGTTTTCCTCTGTTTCTTTGCATTGATCGCTGAGGAAGGCTTTCTTATCTCTCCTTGCTCTCTCTCTCTCTCTCTCTCTCTCTCTCACTCTCTCTCTCTCTCTCTCTCTCTCTCTCTCTATATATATATATATATATATATATATATATATATATCCTCAACCTTCTAGGAGGAGGGAGCAGGCTAAAACTGATCTCAGTGTGCTAGCAGTCTACAGAAGCTTGAATCTAGATCTTAGTTCCCTGCCTGGAAATTGAACCTGTGTTGCTTGGTTGAAAACTAGAGATCCTAACCAGTAGACCTCCAGGGACTAGTGGCTAGAAGTAGAGCCCTGGCTCTTGTCTTCTTTGATAAAATAATTTCACAAAGAGACCAAGATAGCAAAACAGGCATGTAGTGTATTAGAAGCAGAGAATATGTGGGAGAGCACACAAAGCAGCAGTTTATTTCAGACAGCAGCAAATCAGAACTACACACTGAAAGAGCAGCATGGACATCAATAGTGAGGACCAACAAAGGGGTGTTTAGATCACTCATATAGGTGCAGTTTTCTTTGTTCACTCTGGCTAATCACCTTGCTCAATGCCCATATCTGATATGATGGAAGGTCCCCCCCCAAGGTGCATTTGTATATTTTAGCCAAAGTGGGTTCTATCATAGGCGTCTCTGGGAGGTTTGCAGAACATATTATAGACTTGTGCCCATTCCTTTTATGACCCTTGAGGAGCCTTTCTATTTATATATAGCTAGGGAGGTCTCCTTGACCTGAAGAATAAAAGATGTGATCATCTTGTCTGTCTACCCCAGCAGAAAGTATTTCCTCTTTGTTCCTGCCAATATATTTTTCCTAAAAATGTTAGGGAGAAACAAGCTCCAGTTGCCAATAAAGATGGACTCCAGCTGCTCAGCATGGAGCATCATCTACCTCTGACCTCAAAATGGTTACTCAGTTGCAAAATGGGCTATTACTGAGGGAAGGAAGAGATAGAAATTTCCTGGAACTGAGTTAGTAAGTACAAAGAATCATAGATAGCAGGATTGAACCCTCATCAAAGCATTTGGAAGATTAATCAAATTTCTTCAACCCATGACTTCCATACCTTTGGCCTCCATTTCCTCCTGTTTCTGCAATGGGAGTAATATTTTGCTTATCTAATCAATTACTATCGTACAGTTGCAACATTATGTGCTAAACGTATGGGAGCAGAGAGCTGCTCCCTTCAATTCACATGTCTTAATATTATTATGAAGAAGACTGCACCCAAGAAGGCTCATTTATATTTAGACCTGGTTTAGATGTCAAGATCCTAGATTTAATGAGATGGAATTGGAAGGTGCCATGACAGAAATTAATGTATTTTGCACGGGGCGGGGGGGGGGGGGGGGGCGGTGGGAATAAATCCTTTTTGCCTGGTGTGTGGTAGATTAAAGACTGCAAGTTCTTTGACATTCCTTCCCCAAAATGAGTGTTCCATGTACCCAATAATTAAATCTGTGTGAGCTCTATAACTGCTCTACAATTAGAATATGACAGAGGTGATCAACTGCCAATCTGTGACCCCAGGACATCAGAAGCTGGGAGCTACCACTTGCTCTGCAGCTCTGAATAATGACATGTTTCAGGTTTCTGTTACAGTGTTTTGAAACACAATCCAGTCATAATCCAGGTGGCCCCATAGACAGAGCCTTGTGAAGAGAAATGGAGTTACTGTACAATAGCCAGCAAATACTTGCCAGATATGTGAGAGATCCCTTTTAGAAAAAATCCTCCAATCGCAGCTGAGCTGCCCTCACTGAAACCATGTGGAGCAGAGGTGAGCCCCTTCTTCATCAGGTCTTGCCCAAATTGCAAATTCTTGAGAAAAATAGTCACTGCTCTTTTAAGTTACTGGTAACTTAAGGGTGAATTGATATACAGTAAGAGATAATTACAACACTGGGTAAGGCATATAGAAAAGAAGATAAAATTGAGGATTAAAAATTGGAGCACCTAGTAGGGAACATTCCAAATGAAATTTATTTCTCTTTTCCTGTTTCCCAATATAAAAACTCCCCACCCTAAAAAAATTAAGAGCAAAATACAGTTCAAGACCTAGGAAAGAAATGGATTCCACTAAATTGTCAAAGATGCCCAAGTATTAAAAATAAAAGTACTGATATAGAAGAAATATATAACATTACTCTGGTAAAGAAACAATGAAATTTAGAAGATGATTATTACACACCTAAAATTTTTAATCTTCTTGCTAATGAATAAGGCAAGAAGTTGTAGTACTCTTGCACATTATATGCCTATGATATTCACTGAAGATCATGGCATCTAGTCCCATAACTTCATGGGAAATAGATGGGGAAAGAGTGGAAACAGTGGAAACAGTGCCAGGCTTTATTTTGGGGGGGCTCCAAAATCACTGCAGATGGTGATTGCAGCCATGAAATTAAAAGACGCTTACTTCTTGGGAGGAAAGTTATGACCAACCTAGATAGCATATTCAAAAGAAGAGACATTACTTTGCCAAAAAAGGTCCATCTAGTCAAGGATATGGTTTTTCCAGTAGTCATGTATGGATGTGAGAGTTGGACTGTGAAGAAAGCTGAGCACCGAAGAATTGATGCTTTTGAACTGTGGTGTTGGAGAAGACTCTTGAGAGTCCCTTGGACTGCAAGGAGGGTCAACCAGTCCATCCTAAAGGAGATCAGTCCTGGGTGTTCATTGGAAGGACTGATGCTAAGGCTGAAACTCCAATACTTTGGCCACCTCATGCAAAGAATTGACTCAGTGGAAAAGACTGATGCTGGGAGAGATTGGGGGCAGGAGGAGAAGGTGATGACAGAGGATGAGATGGCTGGATGGCATCACTGACTTGATGGACAAGAGCTTGAGTGAACTCCGGGAGTTGGTGATGGACAGGGAGGCCTGGCATGCTGCGATTCATGGGGTCGTAAAGAGTCAGACACAAATGAGCGACTGAACTGAACTAAAGTGAACTGATGAGATGTCTAAATGGCATCCCCAACTCGATGGACATGAGTTTGAGTAAGTTCCAGGAGTTTGTAATGGTCAAGGAAGTCTGGCGTGCTGCAGTCCATGGGGTTGCAAAGAATCAGACATGACTGAGTGACTGAACTGAACTTAACTGACGGTCTATTTTGCCTTCTCATCCTGTTCATGGGGTTCTCATGGCAAGAATACTGAAGTGGTTTGCCATTCCCTTTTCCAGTGGACCACATTTGGTTAGAACTCTCCACCATGACCCCTCCATCTTTGGTGGCCCTACCCAGCATGGCTCATAGTTTCACTGAGTTAGACAAAGCTGTGATCCATGTGATCAGTTTGGTTAGCTTTCTATGAAGAAAATTTGGAAGAAAAGCTTTGAAACTAGTCAGCATATTAAAAAGCAGAGATGTTATTTTGCTGACAAAAGTCTGTCTAGTCAAAGCTATGATTTTGCCAGTACTCATGCATGAGTGTGAGAGTTGAATTATAAAGAAAACTGAGTGCCAAATAATTAATGCTTTTAAACTGTCATGTTGGAGAAGACTCTTTGAGAGTCCCTTGCACTGCAAGGAGTTCAAAGCAGTCAGTCCTCAAGGAAATCAATCTTTATATGCATCTGAAGGACTGATGCTGAGACTGAAGCTCCAGCCTTGGCCACCTGATGAGAAGAACTGACTTATTGGAAAAGACCCTGATGCTGGGAAAGATTGCAGTCAGGAGGAGAAAGGAATCGAGAGGATGAGATGGTTGAATGGCATCACTGACTCCATGGGCATGAGTTTGAACAACATCCAGGAGTCAGCGACAGAGAGGGAAACCTGGCATTCTGCTGTCCATGGGGTTGCAAGGAGTCAGACACCACTGAACAACTGAACTGAACTGAAGACTCATGATCACCAGTTGTTTTTTCCCTCAAGCATGTGGAACAGAATTTAATTACTGCCATTTCCTGGATCTAAGTGCTGATACTTTATCAGACTAAAGACACATTCCAGGACAATGGAGCAGGATGTTTACTGTAAACAAGACCAAGGTCTCAGAATTCTACATTGACTCTTAATAATTTCGACCTCATTGTTAAAAGTGAGTTTTGATGACAATATTAAAGATATTAATAAATTATCAATCTAAAAGAAGAATAGTATGATATACGGTTCTGAATCACCTTTTCTTAGTTTTTGTAGAAACTAAAATTTCTAGTGGTTGAGTTATAATAAATAGGAAATTCATCTTTTGATTATTTCAGAATTGAAAAAAGAAAATAAAATGTAAACTATAAACATAAAAATTGGGAACAGAGAGGAAAAAAAAGAGATAAACAAACTTTGGTAACCAACTTGGCGAAAATTAAATTGTTATCGTGGAGAGTTTAAGACTGAACTTTTAATATCAGTAGTCTCAGTTCAGTTCAGTGGCTCAGTCATGTCCAACTGTTTGCAACCCCGTGGGCTGCAGCACGCAGACCTCCCTGTCCATCACCAACTCCCAGAGTTTACTCAAACTCATGTCCATTGAGTTGGTGATACCATCTAACCCTCTCATCTTCTATCATCACCTTCTCCTCCTGACTTCAATCTTTCCAAGCAGCAGGGTCTTTTCCAATGAGTCTGCTCTTCCCATCAGGTGGCCAAAGTATTGGATTTTCAGCTTCAGAATGAATCCTTCTAAGGAACATTCAGGACTGAATTCCTTTAGGATGGACTTGATGGATCTCCTTGTAGTTCAAGGGACTCTCAGAGTATTCTCCAACACCACAATTTAAAAGCATCAATACTTCAGTGCTCAGCTTTCATTTTATCCAACGCTCACATCCATGCATGACTACTGGAAAAACCATAACCTTGACAAGACAGACCTTTGTTGACAAAGTAATGCCTCTTCTTTTTAATATGCTGTCTAGGTTGGTCAGAACATTCCTTCCAAAGACTAAGTGTCTTTTAATTTCATAGCTGCAGTCACCATCTGCAGTGATTTTGAACCCACCAAAAATAAAGTCTGTCACTGTTTCCCCATCTATTTGCCATGAAGTGATTCGACCAAATGCCATGATTTTCATTTTTTGAATGTTGAGTTTAAAGCCAAGTTTTTCACTCTCCCCTTTCACTTTCATCAAGAGACTCTTTAGTTCTTCTTTGCTTTCTGCCATACTGCTAAGTTGCTTCAGTCATGTCTGACTCTGTGCAACCCCAGAGATGGGAGCCAACCAGGCTCCCCCATCCCTGGGATTCTCCAGGCAAGCACACTGGAGTGGGTTGCCATTTCCTTCTCCAATACATGAAAGAGAAAAGTGAAAGTGAAGTCACTTAGACGTGTTCTGCCATAAGGGTGGTATCCTCTGCATATCTGTGATTATTGATATTTTCCCCGGCAATCTTGATTCCAGTTTATGCTTCATCCAGTCCAGAATTTCTCATGATGTACTCTGCATATCAGTTAAATAAGCAGGGTGACAATATACAGCCTTCGGTTCAGTTCAGTTCAGTCGCTCAGTCGCTTCTGACTCTTTGCGACCCCATGAATTGCAAAACGCCAGGCCTCCCTGGCCATCACCAAATCCCCGAGTTCACTCAAACTCACCTCCATCGAGTTGGTGATGCCATCCAGCCATCTCATCCTCTGTCGTTCCCTTCTCCTCCTGCCCCTAATCCCTCCCAGCATCAGAGTCTTTTCCAATGATTCAACTCTTTGCATGAGGTGACCAAAGTACTGGAGTTTCAGCTTTAGCATCATTCCTTCCAAAGAACACCCAGGACTAATGTCCTTTAGAATGGACTGGTTGGATCTCCTTGCAGTCCATGAGACTCTCAAGAGTCTTCTCCAACACCACAGTTCAAAACCATCAATTCTTCAGTGCTCAGCCTTCTTCACAGTCCAACTCTCACATCCATACATGACTACTGGAAAAACCATAGCCTTGACTAGATGGACCTTTGTTGGCAAAGTAATGTCTCAGCTTTTTAATATGCTCTCTAGGTTGGTCATAACTTTCCTTCCAAGGATTAAGCCTTAATATACTCCTTTTCCTATTTGGAACCAGTCTGTTGTTCCATGTCCAGTTCTAACTGTTGTTTTCTGGCCCGCATATGGATTTCTTAGGAAATAAGTCAGGTGGTCTTTATTCCCAAATCTTGAAGAATTTTCCACAGTTTATTGTGATCCACACAGTCAGAGGATTTGGCATAGTCAATAAAGCAGAAATAGATGTTTTTCTCGAACTCTCTTGCTTTTTTGATGATCCAGCGATGTTGACAATTTGATCTCTAGTTCCTCTGCCTTTTCTAAAACCAGCTTGAACATCTGGAAGTTCACTGTTCATGTACTGCTGAAGCCTGGCCTGGAGAATTTTGAGGATTACTTTACTAGCATGTGAGATAAGTGCAATTGAGCAGTAGCTTGAGCATTCTTTTGCATTGCCTTTCATTGGGATTGGAATGAACTGACGCTTTCCAGTCCTGTGGCCACTGCTGAGTTTTCCAAATGTGTTGGTATATTCAGTGCAACACTTTAATGGCATCATCTTTTAGGTTTTGAAATAGCTCAACAGGAATTCCATCACCTCCACTAGCTTTGTTCATAGTGATGCTTCCTAAGGCCCATTTGACTTCCCATTCCTGGATGTCTGGCTCTAGGTGAGTGATCACACCATAGTGATTATCTGGGTAGTGAAGATATTTTTTATATAGTTCTTCTTTGTATTCTTGCCACCTCTTCTTAATATCTTCTGCTTCTGTTAGGTCCATACAATTTTTGTCCTTTATTGAACTCATATTGCCTGAAATGTTACCTTGGTATCTCTAATTTTCTTGAAGAGATCTCTAGCCTTTTCCATTCTATTGTTGTTTTCATCTATTTCCTTGCACTGAACACTGAAGAATGCTTTCTTATCTCTCCTTGCTATTCTTTGGAACTCTGCATTCAAATGGGTATATCATTCCTTTTCTCCTTTGCTTTTTCCTTCTCTTCTCTAATTATTCTTATGTAAATTGTCTACTTACATAACATTATAAGTTAATTTTCTTTCCAATGCCAAAGAATGCTCAAACTACCTTACACTTGCACTCATCTCACACGCTAGTTAAGTAATGCTTAAAATTTTCCAAGCCAGGCTTCAGCAATACGTGAACTGTGAACTTCCAGATATTCAAGCTGGTTTTAGCAAAGGTAGAAGAACCAGAGATCAAATTCCCAACATCTTCTGGATCATGGAAAAAGCAAGAGAGTTCCAGAAAAATATCTATTTCTGCTTTATTTACTATGCAAATGCCTTTGACTGTATTGGTCTCAATAAACTGTGGAAAATTCTGAATGGGATGGGAATACTAGAACACTTGACCTGCCTCCTGAGAAATCTATATGCAGATCAGGAAGCAACAGTTAGAACTGGAAATGGAACAACAGACTGGTTCAAATTAGGAAAAGGAGTACGTCAAGGCTACATACCGTCACCCTACTTATTTAACTGATATGCAGAGTACATCTTGAGAAACGCTGGGCTGGAGGAAGCATAAGCTGAAATCAAGATTGCCGGGAGAAATATCAATAACCTCACATATGCAGCACCCTTATGGAAGAAAGCAAAAAAGAACTAAAGAGCCTCTTGATGAAAGTGAAAGTGGAGAGTGAAAAAGTTGGCTTAAAGCTCAACATTCAGAAAACTAAGATCATGGCATCCAGTCCCATCACTTCAAGGCAAATAGATGGGGAAACAGTGGCTGACTTTTTTTTCTGGGCTCCAAAATCACTGCAGATGTTGATTGTAGCTATGAAATTAAAAGATGCTTACTCCTTGGAAGGAAAGTTTTGACAAACCTAGATAGCATATTCAAAAGCAGAGACATTACTTTGCCAACAAAGGTCCATCTAGTCAAGGATATGGTTTTTCCACTGGTTGTGTATGGATGTGATAGTTGGACTGTGAAGAAAGCTGAGCTCCAAAGAATTGATGCTTTTGAAATATGGTGTTGCAGAAGACTTTTGAGAGTCCCTTGGACTGCGATGAGATCCAACCAGTCCTTTCTGAAGGATATCAGTCCTGGGTGTTCTGTGGAAGGACTGATGCTGAAGCTGAAACTCCAATACTTTAGCCACCTGATACAAGGAGCTAACTCACTGGAAAAGACCCTGATGCTGGGAAAGTTTGAGGGCAGCAGGAGAAGGGGACGACAGAGGATGAGATGTTTGGATGGCATCACCGAGTCAATGGACATGGGTTGGGTGGACTCCAGTTGTTGGTGATGGACAGGGAGGCCTAGCATGCTGCAGTTCATGGGGTCGCAATGAGTCCGACATGACTGAGTGACTGAACTGAACTGAACTGAATTTTTCTTCCTTTCTTAAGCTGTCAAAATTTTATTGAATTTTTGTTCTGCTCTTGATAATAATAATAAAAAAGTGAAATGTTTATCTTTTAAAGTAGCCTGCCTATAAAACAGGGATTCTGTATTTTTCCAAAATAATTCCAAGTTTATCAGATATTTGATAACTTAAATTTACCATTCAAAAAATTATAAGGGTTAAGTTTGTTTACATTTATGAAACCTTGTGAAATGGCTGGCATGAAAATTGAGACACATCAAAAGAACTGAACTCAAGTATCAGGAAAATGCTCTAGCTAACTTTCATGCAAAGGCACAGCAATAGAATCTATAAAGATTATGGCATATATGGATGAAGTCTATTCTGTTTTGCAAAAAAAAGTAACTTTTTTAACCAGATTTTTGCCTTCTGATGTCCTTGGAACATGGCAAATAGTCATCTCCTATATCAGAGAGATTGAAGGACAGCCAGGGCTATGGGAAACACAAGAAGTCCACTTAGTTCCTCTGGCTCTTTGGCAAATCCCATTTTTCAGTTTTTGCATTCTTCACTCAAAGATAGTGTATTTAAGAAAAACTATTTTTGTGCCTTGATATACCAGACATTTTTTCTCTGTATCTTTTAACATCTAGACTTCATTTAAAGGCCATTTAATGTGTTATTTATATGGTTCTTCCTTTTTTTTTTAATCATATGTATATCTTCCAGGTGCATTGAAGACTTCCCTTGCCTGGATGCTTGGGGCTAGTGCACTGGGATGACCCAGAGGGATGGTATGGGGAGGGAGGAGGGAGGAGGGTTCAGGATGGGGGACACATGTATACCTGTGGCAGATTCATTTTGATATTTGGCAAAACTAATACAATTATGTAAAGTTTAAAAATAAAAGAAAAGAAAAGGAAAAAAATAATTTAAAAAAAAAAAAAAAAGAAGTCATACCTTCACGGTAGTTTAAAAAAAAAAAAAATTCTCTGAAAAAATATGTTTCCCACTTGTGGTACATCTTACACTATCTCCAGTGATCAAGATACCCACTTCACTGGGCAGGTCATATAAGTCTTAACAATAACCTTACAATGTTGTCGGAACTATTACTGCATCCATCACCCTCAATAATTAGGCAAGGTCCAGGGAATTACTGGAAAAACAGAAATCAGCAGGAAAAAAAAAATTAATGACATGGGGCCTAATGAAATGATGAGATGCTTATAATTTTGATTTTTTCTTTTTAAAATTTTAATTCTTAAAATATTTTTCCAAATTTAAAGATATCTTTTCTGTTAATCTATCAACAGTTTACTAAGTTATAATTTGTGAACAAAGATGAAAACTTTACTTTTGCTCTCTACCACAAGATGCCTTCAAAATTTAGAAATCTCAGTTTTATTTACTTAAAAAATGATTTGCAGTAAATAGTTGACTAATATTATATTAGTTACATGTGTACAGAATACTGATTTTATATTTTTATTGATTTTATACCATACACAATTATTATAAAATATTAACTAAATTCCTTATGCAGTACATTACATTCTTGTGACTAATTTATTCTATATCTGGTAGTTTGCAACTTCTCTATTTCATCCCTTCTTCTTCCCACTTCCTTTCTAGTAACCAATACCTTTTTTTATTAAATTCTGTATATGTGAATTTATTTGTTACTCATTATATTTATTGATTTGTTTTTTTTCCAGATTACATATATAAGTAAGACATATGGTTTTTGTTTGTCTCTGACTTATTTTACTAAGCATAATAACTTTCAGTTCCATCCATGTTGTCACAAATGGAAAGATTTCATTCTTTGTTATGTTTGAGTTATATTCATATATATCATATGTTTCACATCTTTTTTGTCCATTTATCTACCAATGGGCATTTAAGTTCTTTCCATATAAGAGTATTTGCAAACAATATACCTGATAAGGGGTTAATATCAAAAATATAAAAAGAACTCACACAATTAAATATAAAAAAGTTTAAATGAATCTCTGGTCTTACATTTAGGTCTTTAACCCATTTTAAACTTATTTTTGTGCATGGTATTAAGGAAGATTCTAATCTCATTCTTTTACATGTATCTGTCGAGTTTTCTCAGCACCATTAATTTAAGAGACTTTATTACATTGTATTGTCAGTCTTTCCTCCTTTGTTGTAGATTAATTGACCATAGGTGTACAAGTTTAGTTCTAGGCTTTCTTTCATGTTCCATTGTTCTATGTTTCTGTTTTTTGTGCTAGTATCATACTGTTTTGATGACTATCATTTTTAGACATTTGCCAAAAAAAGAAAACGGGCACCTACAAGATGCATAACCTGATTAATCATCATGGAAATGCAAAAACCACAATGAGACTTCACCGTACACCTGTCAAAATGGCTATCATAAGATAATGAATAAGAAGGGATGTCAAATATGTGGAGAAAGATAATTCTAGAAAACTATTAATGGGGATATAAATTGGTACAGATACTGTGGAAAACAATTTGGTGGTTTCTCAAAACCTTAAAAAATAATTATCATACAATTTAGCAATTCCATTCCTGGGGTTTATATATAGAAAATAAAACACTTATTAGAAAAGACAGACACACTCTAATGTTTATAGCAGCTTTACTTACAATATCCAAAACATAGTGGCAAACTAAGTGGTCATATCAGTGAGGATTCTTATTTTCATGCCAATATACCTATTTGTATAAATTCATCAGGAATCTCTTTTCCTTACAGCATGACACAATTAGAAACAAAGGACTCAGACTTTTGAGAGTTTAATTCTAAAACTCTATAAATAGTTTCAACAAAGCAGTCTTTAAAGGAACTTATACAAGTAATCTCTGTTCTTGCTGCACTTATGTAAATAGATCAAATTTAAGACAAAAAATTTTTATTGTGATTATCTTTTGTAAAAAATGAGGTCAGTTGTAGACAGGAAAATTATGCTTCCACCTTTGTAGATATTACATTCATTGTGGTTTTGTTTTATACCTGTAACCTGAACTAGATTCTGAATTCTACTTTACTCAAGTAAAACCTGACTATGATTCACCAAACAAACACTTTCCATTCTCTCACATCTTTTTGATTAAAAATTTCTAACAACAAAATCTGTCCTTAAATCCCCTTGGAAGGGACTTTACCAGGTCCTCCTCACTACCCAGGTGAGAGATGTAATTCAAGGACATGAATATTATATATATATATATATATATATATATATATAGCTGAAGAAGATCCCACAATTCTAAAATTTGTTAATGGAGATGATCTTCTCTAATAATCCCTTGCTTCTGCAACAAATGCTACTTTTAGAAATGCTATCTCTCCCACTGGTGATGGTATAGTTGCAAGGCATAATGCTGTGAAGAGAACTAACCTAAACGTGCAACACTCAGGAGGCTAACACAGGCCTTTCAAATTCCAAAATTATTTATCTCAAACACAGGTGTAACAGATTCAATGTTCTTTATCATCTTGTAGGTGTTATTTAGAAGGAGGTTTTCTGGAGACTGGGAGTGCTATGCATGAAGAAACAGAAAAAGCAATATAATCACAATACATTAATTTAACAGTTCTGGGAAGAATCTTTCTGGTTGCTTTCTATTAAAATCTGTTCATTTTCTAATAAATCCTAATGATTTCTGGAGTTAAAAAAATAAATACACACATATTTTTATTTTCTGCAAAAATTCAGAAAACTTTGAATTGTTCAAGAAACACAGAACTTCATTTGATTACAGACTAAATATACTTATTTGTATTATGATGTAATTAGGTACTCTGTTCAGTTCAGGTCAGTCACTCAGTTGTGTCTGACTCTTTGTGACCCCATGAATTGCAGCATGCCAGGCCTCCCTGTCCATCCTGGAATTCACTCAAACTCATGTCCATTGAGTCAGTGATGCCATCCAGCCATCTCATCCTCTGTCATCCCCTTCTCCTCCTGCCCCCAATCCCTCCCAGCATCAGGGACTTTTTCAATGAGTCAACTCTTCGCATGAGGTGGCCAAAGTATTGGAGTTTCAGCCTTATTATCAGTCCTTCCAAAGAACACCCAGGACTGATCTCCTTCAGAATGTACAGGTTGGATCTCCTTGCAGTCCAAGGGACTCTCAAGAGTCTTCTCCAATACCACAGTTCAAAAGCATCAATTTTTTGGCACTCACCTTTCTTCACAGTCCAACTCTCACATCCATACATGACCACTGGAAAAACCATAGCCTTGACTAGATGGACTTTTGTTGAGTCCATCTTCCCATGAGGTGGCCAAAGTACTGGACTTTCAGCTTTAACATCATTCCCCCACCCAGGGCTGATCTGCTTCAGAATGGACTGGTTGGATCTCCTTGTAGTCCAAGGGACTCTCATGAGTCTTCTCCAACACTGCAGTTAAAAAGAATCAATTATTCGGCACTCAGCCTTCTTCACAGTCCAACTCTCACATCCATACATGAACACAGGAAAAACCATAGCCTTGACTAGACGGACCTTTGTTGGCAAAGTAATGTCTCTGCTTTTGAATATGCTATCTAGATTGGTCATAACTTTCCTTCCAAGGAATAAGCATTTTTTAATTTCATGGCTGCAGTCACCATCTGCAGTGATTTTGGAGACCAGAAAAATAAAGTCTGACACTGTTTCCACTGTTTCCCCATCTATTTCCCATGAAGTGATGGGACCGGATGCCATGATCTTCATTTTCTGAATGTTGAGCTTTAAGCCAACTTTTTCACTCTCCACTTTCACCTTCATCAAGAGGCTTTTTAGTTCCTCTTCACCTTCTGCCATAAGGGTGGTGTCATCTGCATATCTGAGGTTATTGATATTTCTCCCTGCAATCTCGATTCCAACTTGTGTTTCTTCCAGCCCAGCATTCCTCATGATGTACTCTGCATATAAGTTAAATAAGCAGGGTGACAATATACAGCCTTGACATACTCCTTTTCCTATTTGGAACCAGTCTGTTGTTCCATGTCCAGTTCTAACTGTTGCTTCCTGACTTACATACAAATTTCTCAAGAGGCAGATCAGGTGGTCTGGTATTCCCATCTCTTTCAGAATTTTCCACAGTTTATTGTGATCCACACAGTCAAGGGCTTTGGCATAGTCAATAAAGCAGAAATAGATGTTTTTCTGGAACTCTCTTGCTTTTTCCATGATCCAGCGGATGTTGGCAATTTAATCTCTGGTTCCTCTTCCTTTTCTAAAACCAGCTTGAACATCAGGAAGTTCACATATTGAAAAGCAAAGGCATTATTTTGCTGACAAATGTCTGTATAGTCAAAGCTATGATTTTTCTAGTAGTCATGTATAGACTGAGTGTTGGACCATAAAGAAGGCTGAGCACCAAAGAATTGATCCTTTGAACTGTAGTGTTGGGGAAGACTCTTGAGAGTCCCTTGGAGTGCAAAGAGCTCAAACTAGTCAAGCTAAAGGAAATTAAACCTGATTCTTTACAGCCCATGGGATTGCAAAGAGTTGAACTTGACTGAGTGACTGAATAACAACTATCACAAGATTATCATACCCATTGTTTCTTTTAGAGCTTCCCTCATAACTTAGTCAGTAAAGTGTCTGCTTGCAATGGAGGAGACCCAGGCTCGATTCCTGAGTTGGGAAGATCCCCTGGAGAAGGAAATGGCAACTCCCTCCAGTATTCTTGCCTGGAGAATCCCATAGACAGGGAAGTCTAGCAGGCTATAGTCTATGGGGTCACAAGAGTCGGACACCACTGAGCAACTAAGCACAGGCACACTCACACACACACACATTGTTTCTTTTGGACAAAAACAAGATCAAGAAATCTTTCTCCCTCCAAAAACAAGTAAAAGGGGAAAAATGAAGCAAAACATTTTCTGGATAGGGTGAGCTAGTAAATAGGTTTTGTGGGCCAGGGGTCTTTCTTGCACCTACTCAGTTCTTCAGAGATGGGGAACAGAAAAATAAGTATTTTCCAACCATTTTCCTGAAGGCATTAATTCCATGGCTTATCTGAAACCTAATTCTCCAAGTAGTTTAATACTGTATCTTTATAAAGAGGGTCTGAAGATCTAATGCAAAACACGGTGACTGTAGTTGATGATCCTGTAATGTATAATTGAAATCTGCTAGGAGAGTAGACTCAAATATTCTCATTAAAAAATCTTCTTTATAGCCATCTTATGTTGTTTTTATATGATTTCTTAGGTTACATATAACTCAGTGTTAGGAGGTGTAGCTGATGATACTTTTGTTGCCATTTTTCAATAATATTTTGGGGCTTCCTAGGTGACTCAGTAGGTAAAGAATCTGCCTGCAGTGCAGGAGATACAGGCAGACACGAGTTCAGTTCTGGGGTTGGGAAGATCCCCTGGAGGAGGAAATGGCAACCCACTCCAGTATTCTTGCCTGGAGAACCCCATGGACAGAGGAGCCTGGTGGGCTACAGTTCATAGGGTTACTCTGAGTCGAACAAGCCTGAAGCAACTTAGCATGGCTGCTGCTGGTGCTGCTGCTAAGTTGCTTCAGTCGTGTCCGACTCTGTGCGACCCCACAGACGGCAGCGCACCAGGCTCCCCCGTCCCTGGGATTCTCCAGGCAAGAACACTGGAGTGGGTTGCCATTTCCTTCTCCAATGCATGAAAATGAAAAGTGAAAGGGAAGTCGCTCAGTCGTGTCTGACTCTTAGCGACCCCATAGACTATAGCCCACCAGGCTTCTCTGTCCGTGGGATTTTCCAGGCAAGAGTACTGGAGTGGGGTGCCATTGCCTTCTCTGAGCTTAGCATGGCACACACACCGTATTCTCCTTTATTCCTCTTCATTGTCCTTTAATCCTTAAGCCCTACCACAATCATGTGATAGTATAAACCTCATAACTATTCTGTAACTTCCAGTGCTTTGAAGTTTTCGTCTACATTTGATCTTGCCTTTGCTTTGCATCAGCCCCTAATTGCCATGATCACGCAGTGGATCTTGTCATTACTTATAATGATTTCAATTAGAAAATCACTACTTCAAAGGATAATTTTTTTTCAGCGAAAGATTCTTCTTACAGTAATATTAACTCATTTGTTCATTTAAAAACTTGGAACACGTGTACACCTGTGGCAGATTCATGTTGATGTATGGCAAAACCAATACAATATTGTAAAGTAATTAGCCTCTAATTAAAATGAATAAATTTAAATTAAAAAAAAAAAAAAACTTGGTTAGATTTTGAATCAGTGGGCCATTCTTGCTGTGCAGTGCTGTGTTTTGTACTCAGTCATGTCCGACTCTTTGTGACCCCATGGACTGTAGCCTGCCAGGCTCCTCTGTTCTTGGGAATTCTCCATGTAAAAATGCTGAAGTGGGTAGCCATGTCCTCCTCCAGGGAATCCTTCCAACCCAGGGATCGAACCCAGGTCTCCAGCATTGCAGGCAGATTCTTTATAGTCCGAGCCACCAGGGAAGTCCAGGCCATTCTTAGTTATTTCCAAATAATTAACTATGTCTTTTTTCACTTTCATTTTTACTCAGATTAGCTTCCATAGATTTTGATTTTGGTAACATTATTACCAATGTTTTTAAAGTCTTTTTCTTCTCACTTTTCGTAGTACAACTGCCCACATATCCAAGCCAGTATTATTTTATCTAATACAATTTTTTTCTTTTCACTGAAGAATCAGTAGATTCCACTTTAAATCGAAAACCTTAAAAATAATATTTTTCAGTCTTATCATATTCAATTACTTCCTTCCAATGTTTCATCTCATTTCATCTCTTATGTCTAATTCTCTATTTATCTCCTCTTCAAAATCAGGTTTCTTGAAGAGGCTATTTATATTCATTCTCTCTTTTTTTTCCTTCCAGACCAACTCAATCTCAATGCATTTTGTGCTTGTTTGGATGGTATTCATCATTTCCAAAAGTCTTAATACAAGGTAATCAATGAATTCCATATGTTAAATCAAACTGACTTTTTCAACCTGTAAGTTACTTTTTCTTTTAGCAGCATTAAGACTACAGTTCTTTTCTGTGTTGAAATATCCTTATTTGGCTTCCATGATAAATTCTCTTTGTCCTCAACCTTTTACCTACTTTATCTTTCTCTCATTTGCTTGTCTTTTACATAGCATTAAAACTTGAAATTACTTAAGTTCAAAGATAATACTAACTTTCATTTTACTTTATCTCTGGAGTAAATCGTATATGTTCCTGCAGAGTATGTTACAAAAATATGCAAATGGTACATAAATTTACACATCCAGTCTCCTTGCCACCTGCCTGTCTGACATTTCAGATTTTTCAGAAGTATCTCAATCCCAATGTATGTGAAGTTAATTAAAAATTTCCTCTGGTCTAGACTTTTTCTTGTGTTCCTTATTCCAAATACCAAAATTCCATCAACTTGCACGAGCTCAAAATTTACATAGCATCTTTAAGTAATCACTGATCATTAATTTTCCCCAAAATTATCATGG
The DNA here is from genome assembly GCF_003369695.1 of Bos indicus x Bos taurus. Classification (NCBI taxonomy): domain Eukaryota; kingdom Metazoa; phylum Chordata; class Mammalia; order Artiodactyla; family Bovidae; genus Bos; species Bos indicus x Bos taurus. The sequence goes on from NC_040090.1 coordinate 72,952,499, forward strand.
GTCCAGTAAATGTTTTTTCAAAATTTTGCTATCCATTCAATCCAAACTATAAACCACCATTCTGGTAGAAACGATTGAAATACATACACACACACACACACACACACACACACACATATATATATATGAATAGCTTTACTTTTTAACTAATGAACAAGAAATAATATTGCATAATTTTATATTCCTCATAATGTTGCTGAGAAATCTGTATGCAGGTCAAGAATCAATAGTTAGAACCAGACATGGAGCAACAGACTGGTTCAAAATCAGGAAAGGAGTACATAAATGCTGCATATTGTCACCCTGCTTATTTAACTTACATGCAGAGTACATCATGAGAAATGCTGGGCTGGATAAATCACAAGCTGGAATCAAGATTGCAGGGAGAAATATTGATAACTTCAGATATGTAGATGACACCATCCTTATGGCAGAAAGTGAAGAAGAACTAAAGAGCCTTTTAATGAAAGTGGAAGTTCAGTTCAGTTCAGTTCAGTTCAGTCGCTCAGTCGTGTCCGACTCTTTGCGACCCCATGAATTGCAGCACGCCAGGCCTTCCTGTCCATCACCAACTCCTGGAGATCACCCAGACTCATGTCCATCGAGTCAGTGATGCCATCCAGCCATCTCATCCTCTGTCGTCCCCTGCTCCTCCTGTCCCCAATCCCTCCCAGCATCAGAGTCTTTTCCAATGAGTCAACTCTTCACATGATGTGGCCAAAGTACTGGAGTTTCAGCTTTAGCATCATTCCTTCCAAAGAAATCCCAGGGCTGATCTCCTTCAGAATGAACTGGTTGGATCTACTTGCCATCCAAGGGACTGTGGAAGAGGAGAATGAAAATGTTGGCTTAAAGCTCAACATTCAGAAAACTAAGATCATGGCATCTGGTCCCATCGCTTCATGATAAATAAATGGGGAAAAATGGAATCGGTGAGAGACTATTTTGGGGGGCTCCAAAATCTCTGCAGATAGTGACTGCAGCTGGGAAATTAAAAAAGATACTTGCTCCTTGGAAGAAAAGTTATGACCAACCTAAACAACATATTAAAAAACAGAGGCATTACTTTGCCAACAAAGGTCCATCTAGTCAAGGCTATAGTTTGTCCAGTAGTCATGTATGGATGTGAGAGATGGAATTATAAAGAAAGTGGACCACTGAAGAATTGCTGCTTTTGAACTGTGGTGTTGGAGAAGACTCTTGAGAGTCCCTTGGTCTGCAAGGAGATCGAACCAGTCCTTCCTAAAGGAAATCAGTCCTGAATATTCATTGCAAGAAGTGATGCTGAAGCTGAAACTACAATTTTTTGGCCTCCTGATGTGAAGAACTGACGCATCTGAAAAGATGCTGATGCTGGGAAAGATTGAAGGTGGGAGGAGAAGGGGATAACAGAGGATGAGATGGTTGGATGGCATCACCAACTGGATAGGCATGAATTTGAGCAGGTTCTGGGAGTTGGTGATGGACAGGGAAGCCTGGCATGCTGCAGTCCATGGGGTCACAAAGAGTCGGACACAACTGAGCAATTGAACTTAAGTGAATGTTGCTTTCACTCATCCACTTAGTAGATAATTTTTGAGTAAATGCTATATAAGATAACCATTAAATTATTTGTCCAAATTGGGACATTTTGTCAATGGAAAGGAGGCCCCAACCAGATAACATAAAAACAGGTACTATCCATGGAAATAACCATATTTTAGTGAGTATATTGTCGTGAGTATATTACAGTAAGCGAGATGGTCAAAAACTTTTCCTTCTCCTAGAATTTGTTCTAGTAGAGGAGATACGAAATAAGATTGTAAAAAAAATGTGGATCACGTTAATCACACCCTTATATTTTGCCTCTCTTCACCTCATAATAAACCGTCAACCATCTTGAATTAAAAAAAAAAAGTCTTATCAATAATATGATGCTTTCTACCAAATTTCCACAAACTTCGTCAGGAAATTTTAAAAAGATTTCTAGATTGTCTGTTTAATTTTTGGTTTTAGCTTCAATATTATTTACTTGAGAAAGGATTACCAATCTTCTCAGGGATATTTTAGATGCTTTTTATTCTTCAATTCTCCATTTTGTTCTCAGTCAAGCTTATCTATCTGCCTTTAAAGAGTGAAACAATGATGACCAATATTCAAATTGCACTTTCTTTTTATTTCCTCTTTCTTTTCTTCCTTCATACATTGGATTTCTTTAAGTATATATATATATATATATATATATATATATATATATATATACACACACACACTCTGCAAATGATATATGAAATATAAATTCAAAAAACTAAACCCCCAGTGTCTCCCTATTTCTTTATGTAAGAGCAATTGAAAATTGATAATCCATATATCTCATGAGAAATTAAGTTAGAAGGACTTTAAATTTCAAAGGAACAGTGAATCAGAGGCTTTCAGTTTTTTATGAGTAGTCAATGAGAGAAGTGACAAAAACATGTCTATGGAATAATATAAATTTCTCTTATTCCTCAGGAATATAATTTAGATCTGATTTTTTTAAATGTGTTGCATATTTTGTTTTCTCTTTAGATATCCTGCCATAAGTGCATTTATTGCATAGTGTTGCAGAGCATTATTTCTCTGTATTTTGTGTATATTTTATGAATGAAGACACTTTGATATCTCCAGTGACTAGAATAATATCTAATATATTAAAGTAAAAACTTAAAAAAAAACATACGCATTTTTGATGAGTGTATGTCACAAAAATTTTAATATAAAAGTAAAAAGACAAAATCCAAAATGATAAATGGAATAATATTTACAACATTATGACATTCTATTTTGTAATGTTAATAAGTGGATAAAAGATCAAATGACACTCAACACAAAGAGAGAAAATATCATAAACACACTATTCTTAACCTGAAATCAATTACATGTGAATAAATATGAAGGTAATAGGAAACAGGCAGCATTTGTCAAAAACTGACTATGTGAAAGCCAGTGAACTACGTCCATTATATGCATTTATATAATTCATATAAAAACCATGATATTCAGTAGTTTTATAATTATTACAATGCCATGGTGAGAAACTTGAAACAGTTTTTGTGAATTATCCGGCTTCAACAAATGGTAACTTTATGAAAGAATAATGTATTTCAATTTAGACTTTGTGCAAAATTTAAATGATTTTGTTAGTATCCTAGGGCTGCCATAACAGAACCCTAGACTAGTGACTTAAATAACAGAAATGCATTTTTTCACAATTCAAGGGAGTATAGAATTCAAAGATCAATGTGTTGGCAAGTTTGGTTTTTTTTTTTTGAAGATTCTCTCCTTGACTTATAGATAGCTACCATATCACCATATCCTCACATGGACCTCCCTCTGTCTTTGCCTCATATCATCTCCTTATAATGACCCTAATAATATTGGAAGTCAAGTGAAGTTGCTCAGTCATGTCCGACTCTTTTCAACCCCATGGACTGTAGCCCACCAGGCTCCTCCATCCATGGAATTTTCCAGGCAAGAGTCCTGGAGCGGGTTGCCATTTCTTTCTCCAGGGGACCTTCCTGACTCAGGTATCAAACCCGGGTCTCCCACATTGCAGGCAGATGTTTTACCATCTGAGCCACCAGAGAAGCCCAATAATTAGGCTCCAAAATAATGACCCAGTTTTAACTTAATTACCGCTTGAAAGGCTCTATCCCCAAATAATCACATTCTAAGGTCCTCGGGATTAGGCCTTCAATATATGAACTTGGAGGGAACACAATTTAGACCATAACACCGATAGAACAAAATATCCAGTCTCATTCAAAAGGACTATGTGATTCAAAAACTGTAAATGAACACCTGTGTGCCATATACTCTTTTAAACATTATGAGATGTGAAGATAAATGACATTGTTGTTCAGTCATGTCTGACAATTTGCAACCCCATGAACTGCAGCATGCCAGGCTTCCTATCCTTCACTATCTCCCTGAGTTTGCTCAAACTCACACCCATTGAGTCAGACATGCCATCCATTTATCACATCTTCTGTGGCCCCTTTGTCCTCTTGCCTTTAACTTTTCCAGCATCAAGTTATTTTCCAATGAGTCAGCTCTTCACATCAAGTGGCCAAATTATTGCAGCTTTAGAATCAGTCACTTTCAATGAATATTCAGGATGGATTTCCTTTAGGATTTGCTGGTTGGATCTCCTTGCAGTCCAAGGGACTCTCAAGAGTCTTCTCCAGCACCATAGTTCAAAAGCATCAGTTCTTCAGTGCTCAGCCTTATTTATGATCCAACTCTCACATTTGTACATGACTACTGGAAAAAACACAGATTTAACTAGATGGACCTTTGTCAGCAAAGTAATGTCTTTGCTTTTTAATATTCTGTGTAAATTTGTCATAGTTTTTCTTCCAAGGAGCAAGTGTCTTTTCTTTTTTTTCTTTTTTTTTCTTTTTAATTTTATTTTTAAACTTTACATAATTGTATTAGTTTTGCCAAATATCAAAATGAATCCACCACAGGTATACATGTGTTCCCCATCCTGAACCCTCCTCCCTCCCCATACCATCCCTCTGGGTCGTCCCAGTGTCTTTTAATTTCTTGGCTGCAGTCACCATCCACAGTGATTTGGGAGCCCAAGAAAATGAAATTGTTCACTGTTTCCACTTTTCCCCATCTATTTGCCATGAATTGATAGGACTGGATGCCATGATCTTAGTTTTTTGAATGTTGAATTTTAAACCAGTTTTGTTCACTCTCCTCTTTCACTTTGATCAAAAAGCTCTTTATTTCTTCTTTACTGTCATAGCTCTTAATTATTTTAATAGAAGTGAAAAGGGTTCTTTATAAAGTAAATAAAATAATAAAGTAAAATTCAGGGCAAATTTTCTCCACCAACCAGTTAAAGAATGGAAGAGGGATATGGGGAGCCATATTAGTATTGTTGATTTATAAATTGATTCTTATTAATTAAATATAAATAAAAATATTAATAAAAAGAGTGCCAGGGTTAGGAAGAAGGATGGTATTCTGTTAGAGAGCGCATTGAATGACACACAAGTGAGAAACATTCAGATAACTGTTATCTGTTGTTCAGATAACCACTTGTCACTCTTAAATCAGCAAATATTCAGGAAATATATATCTCTGGGTTTATTTGCCAAATAATCTCTAATATGTTCTTAAATATACAAAATTACAGACTGAAAATCTCTCTACCAATATCATGGATTATTTGGATTTACTGAACATCTTGTTATTACAATATTTTGAAAGCCTCAATGAAACTATTCTACACACACACACACACATATATATATATATGTATATATATATATATATATATATATATATATATATGCTTTTTAATATATTAGAATACCCTGACTAGTCAGCATATTTTTCCAAGTACTTGTAGACCTCAAGGAGATATAACTACCTTCTTCTGATTTTTTACTAGGAAAATACTGTTTTTCCTTACACTTCAAAGTTCACCTCCTTCATGGAATGAAATATCAAATGAATCAAAATTTAGTTAAGATTATAGTTATGTTTCTTTATTGGCAATCATATTTCAGTAAAAGTTAACTGGTGAAATTTTAGAGTAGTGGATGGTTACTGTAGTCATGTAATTAAAAGACACTTGCTCTATGGCAAGCCTAGACAAGGTATAAAAAAAGAGACATCACTTTGATGACAAAGGTTCGTATAGTCAATGTTATGTTTTTCCTGTAGTCATGTATAGATGTGTGTTGGATGATAAAAAGGCTGAGCACCAAAAGGTTGATGCTTTCAGATTGTGGTAGAGAAAACTCTTAAGAGTCCTTTGAACTGTCAGGAGATCAAATCAGACAGTCTTAAAGGAAATTGACCCTGAGTATTCCTTTAAATAACTGTAGCTGGAGCTCCAATACTTTAGCTGCGTGATGCAAAGAGCTAACTCATTGGAAAAGACCCTGATGCTGGGAAAGATAGAAGGCAGGAGGAGAAGAGGATGACAGAGGATGAGATGGTTAGATAGCATCACTGACTCAATGCACATGAATTTGATCAACCTCTCGGAGATCATTGAGGACAGCAGAGCCTGACGTGCTGTAGTCCATGGGGGTAGCAAAGAATGGGACGTGACTTAGTGACTGAACAACAAAAAATAACACTATGAATCTGAATTTGTGATTACGTATTATGTGGCTTATTTTATTTTACACCTATTCCAGATCACACATTCTTTTTTTTTTTTTTTCAGATTAACTTTGCTATAAATTTTATTGGATTATCACATTAAACTCTACAAAAGCACTCTCAGAGCAGTTATGCCAGTTTGTCTACTCTGGACGGCCAGCCATTCGTAGAGGATATTTATCTACCCACATCTCAGAAAAACTGGTCAGGGATCTGGTGAGTGTTATTTCTGAGACCTCTTTTGCACTCTTCTCAACTCCTAGCCATGTGCTGCATGAGTGCCTTAGAAGATTTCATAACAGTTAGTGAGAGAAGTGTGGAGCTGGGAGGGTGCAGAATGCTCAGTGGCCAGCCAAGAAATCTTTGGAAGACTCCCCAGGACTTTAATCTGGCAGGAATTTTAAAGGGGTCTTTGAAATAATTATTTAGAGAGAAGTGTGACTTTAATTTTTTGTTACCCTTGGACCTTTCACACACTGCTAAAATAACAGCTCTGCCTTAGGTCTGAAGTGGAAGTGAATTTCCTAATATGAAGAGGGGAAGGACAGAGCAGGGCCATGGAAAAAGGGCTGGCCTGGAAGTTGGTCCCGATCCTCTCACTAGCCGGGGATTTGGGGCATGTTTCCTCTGGGCTCCCTGCTCTGTAAGATATACTTGATTAGCCTTAAGCTCATTGTCTCCAGGGAGCACAACAGCAGGGAAGGGGTCCTTGGTTGTGCATGTCATAGGATTGGCACTATGAAGGGCTAGGTGATTAACTGGCGTTAGTGTTACTGTTCATGTATTGCTCATTCCACTGCTATGTGTACAGTAAGGGTTTGCTGAGGGATGGAGAGATGGGACAGGGTCCTAAAATTCACAAGAAAGAGTCACTGATCTGAAAGTCACCCCACATGTTTGCCAAGCACCATGTCACCTTTCTGGCCCCCACTTCACCCCATCCCAAGACACACACAAACCCACAGTCCTTCTAGGCTTTTGGGGGGCTTCTCTCTCAGAGAAGTCCCTTCTTGAGTTGTGCTGTAAATTACTGTCCACTCACATCAAAGGAAAGCCAAGGAAGGAGGCCTTATACAAATTGCTTCTGTTTGGATAGGCTTGGTAGTGGGTATAGAAGCAAAATCGTGTGGCTGATGGACTAATGGGATAGTCCTGAGATGGGAGTTGAACTCCCACTTACATGAAGGATGCATCCCTGAAGAGCACTGTGTTAACTGGAAGCTAAGAACCAGAGGGACTAAGCCTGTGGAAGCCGAGGAGGAAGGATGATTCCAGCCAGGGAGGAAGGAGTTCAGCTCTACCTTCGAGAGAGAAACTGCTCAAGGCCAGGAGCTGACTGACTGCCTCCAGGGATGCATGATGCCAGCCTCCCTTCCCAGTCAGCTCCCAGCCAGTGACTGACCAGGGCAAGGAGACTAGGTCTGGCTATAACAGCTGACACAAGAGGCCTCAAAGAGGCAACCTTTGCTGTGTATAGAGCTCCCCATTGGATGAGCCAAAATTTCTCAGAGCTGCTCTGTGGCAAATAATCTTCCTGTTTAGCCTCCCTTCCCCAACCTCCCCCCTTCCCTTACATGGAGATCAGACCTGCCTCTTGGTTGAAAGCCTTCCCTGCCTGCTCTGCTTCCCACTCTCCTGTAACTTTCTTTTTTTTTTGGCCCTTTTATTATTTTATTTTTATTTATTTTTTCATATGTGTTATTACTTTATTTCACAGAAAGTAGCAACTTTCTGTGAATGAGAAGGATTATTTTTATTTTCACATTATAGACAACAAATAGCATCCGTGACTGTCACAAACTAATAGTAACAGCAAATTTTAGGGTTTCAAATTCTTGACCCAGACCTTTTAGTATGAGAAATATTTCTTAAAAGTAGTTGATATATGGCAAAACCAATACAATATTGTAAAGTTAAAAAATAAAATAAAAAATAGCTGTACATGAAGTTTGAGTTTTGGGAAAATGAGCATAGAATCTGGTAGTCCAAACATCCTTTCAACACAATCCTTATTTGCATGATCCCTGAAAAAGTTATACTGTAATTCTCATCTTTGTCTATACATGTTTTATTCCTCCCCACCACCCACTCCTACTTCTCTTAAGGTTTTTTCTTTGTCTGATTTTCTGCAGTTTGGTTTTTTCTTTGTCTGATTTTCTGCAGTTTGAATATGATGTACCTAAGTGTGGGCTTGTTTTTGTTTGGTTATTTGGTTATTTTTGTAGGTGTTCCTGTTTTTTTTTTTTTTGCATCATTCTAATTAATTTTATTTTATTTTTAAACTTTACATAATTGTATTAGTTTTGCCAAACATCAAAATGAATCTACCACAGGTATACATGTGTTCCCCATCCTGAACCCTTCTCCCTCCTCCCTCCCCATACCATCCCTCTGGGTCGTTCCAGTGCACTAGCCCCAAGCATCCAGTATCATGCATTGAACCTTGACTAAATTCTTATCTTAGTTCCAGAATCACAAGTACTTAAATGAACAGTTTTCCATTCCCATTTAACCTGTGCTACCCTTACGTTTCTCACTCTAAGTGTGTGTGTGTGTGTGTGTGTGTGTGTGTGTGTGTGTGAATGTGTGCAATGTATGTTTACCCCATTGTACTAGTTTGTAGTGGAAGAAACCCAGCCATTATTTTCAGAACCCTCACCACTTTATTGGAAGAGCCAACTTCTTAATTTGGATGTGGATCCTCTCTAAAATAATTTTTCTTCTAGATCTCAAGATATCTGAGTATTTTCTGAACACTAATATTAAAAAGAGAAAAACGATCAGCACATTGTTTCAGATAATGTACATATTTGTCATCAACTGTTCTATGATTCACAAATGCAAGATTCGTATAACTATTTACAAATGGAGAAAGTATATTGTTAAAGTGCATTGGTTTAATTTTGAAAATTAGAATTTGAAGTGATTGGCATTTGTTAGTTCAATTCAGTTGCTCAGTCGTGTCCAACCCTTTTTGCGACCCCATGGACTGCAGCACACCAGGCTTCCCTGTCCTCATCATCTTCTGGAACTTGCTCAAACTCATGTCCATTGATCAGTGATGCCATCCAACCATCTCATCCTCTGCAATCCCCTTCTCCTCCTGCCTTCCATCTTTCCCAGCATCAGGGTCTTTTCCAATGACTCAGTTGTTCGCATCAGGTGGCCGAAGTGTTGGAGTTTCAGCTTCAGCCTCGGTCCTTCCAACTAATATTCAGGACTGATTTCCTTTAGGATGGACTGGTTGGATTTCCTTGCAGCCCAAGGGACTCTCAAGAGTTTTCTCCAAAACCACAGTTTTTTGGTACTCAGCTTTCTTTATAGTCCAACTCTCACATTCATACACGACTACTGGAAAAAACATAATTTTGACTAGATGGGCCTTTGTTGGCAAAGTAATGTCTCTGCTTTTTAATATGCTGTCTAGGTTGGTCATAACTTTTCTTCCAAGGAGCAAGCATCTTTCAATTTTTTATATGATTTGCACCTTTCAAGTTCTTTTAAAATTTTGTTGGCTGTTCCTCTTATTCTGATAACATTTATAGTACTTTGATGTTTCAAAAAATTTTTAGGAAATGTTAATTATTTACTTGGATACATTTACTCAGCTGTTAATTTTAGACTTATTGACTAGACCATCATCTTCTTTACTCTCAAGTTTCTAACTAACAGGCAAAAATGTGTATACAATAAAGGCTGCATACAAAAAAATAAGATAATATTAGCCCTGAAGGAACAAGATAAAAGGTAGAAATCTGTAATTCTAGAAATGAGCATTTAACTCAATGATTCCTTGCAGTCACACTGTTGGAAGAGATCATAATCAAGAGGACATGACTGCTAGCAGATCTGAGAACTAGACCTGAACAGTTGAAAGCTCCTCATTCCTCTATTGGTTTTCCCTGGCTCAGTGGTAAAAGAATGTGCCTGAAATGCAGGAGACACAGGAGACATGGGTTCGATCTCTGTGTTGGAAATTTCCTTGGAGGAGGGCATCCCAACCCACTCCAGTATTCTTGCTGAGAAAAGTCCCATGGACAGAGGAGCATGGTAGGTTACAGTCTATGACGTCCCAAAGAGTCAGATACAACTGAAGCCACTGTCCACGCACATATCCCTCCTTTGTGCTTAGAAGATAATGTTCCCTCAAGTGTGTACACAATTTAGAGACATTTTCCAGGATGCAGCCTTGAGGAAGCAATGTGTTTTTCATATCATCTGGATGGTATACATGACTGAACCCAGTTAGCTCCTCTGTATGGGCTTTTAAGATTTAGCATGAAGGTTTGGAAATCTATTATTCTTACTGCTATAAGATCTACATAAGACAAACCTCATAAGTAAATCTCATTCCTTATTAAACTTGCCACCTACCAGTCTAGAGTGGTCTTCCTTCTTTCAGTCTTCCATTCCCTCTTTGTATAGGTACTGGTTTCAATTTAAACCCAGGACGGTCCCAAAGTTTCAAATCAACAGCTGTAGAGGTTACCAAGACGTCAAAGAAATGGGCTTTGGAAAAGAGGCATCCCTGTGGAAAATCTCACATTAGCTACTATCTTGCATGTGGGGAGAGGTGACCAATACATTAGATGTTTGAGGACTGCCACACAAATTGAGAGACAGTCCCAAAACACAGGCTGGTTTAACGTTTTTATTCGAGGAACTTCTCATAGTGTACCATTGCAAAGAAGGAAAACCAATGACTTCTGAAGTGAGCTGGCCTCTACTGTGGGCAATTCAGCTGGCCACCAATGCTCAACTACAGGCTAAATCTTAACTTAGAAATTTGGAAGATGAGCTGAAGTTAGAAAGACTTGTTTATTGCTCTGCTACTTTCAAGGTTGGCAAACAAGGTATGTGAAGAGGAGAGTAATTTAAAGAGCTCAGTGTGCCATTTTGTGAGGTTAGGAAGGATTAAGATCTGAGTGTTGTAATGAAGTCTGATTAGGATTCCAAAAGAAATAATCTCTGGGAAACAGAGAGAGAAGGGGAGGATGTTGTGATAATTGACAGTAAACAGATGGAGTGGTCTACACTGTTTGATCCTTAATATAAAATAAAATCCTATGTAGTAGTTGCCTTAGACATCTGACAATAGAGAAATATACTCATAAACTCTTGGAAAAACCTAACTCTGCCCTTAAAGTTGTAAATCTTGCCATGCCTTTGAAATGCAAATACTCTCCACTGTGACTGAAAGAAAGAAAAAAAGGGAGAGAGAGAGGTTTTTATGAATAAAAATACAGACTGCCATGAAAGTTCCTTGAACAAATTGTAGTCCACAGACTCCATAACATTACTCATCAAAGGCTAATTTTGGAATAAAAGCTAAATTTCTCTATTTGTATGCATATCTCTGTATGCCATTAGATGTATGTTATGTACATGCAATGTCTATTTTCAGAAAATATTGTAAAAATTAATTTGGAAAAGAGTTCTATTTAATTCACTTAAAGAGAAGTAATCCTTTGAAATCGATAATACATATACATAAAACTAAAACTATTTAGCTATTTTTCTTTGCAATAATTGTTTTACTCTTTGCTTTGGCAGAAGTGTTCTTGTGAAAGTGCTTTGTCTTCAAGACTCATGGAAAACACTCTGACAAGTACACATTTATAATAAATAAGATCAATTTGTGTTCACATTAGCAGGGCAATAATGGACTTTTGAAGGGCTTCCCTAAGTACCAACAATATGTCATGGGATATCGACCTGATACCTATGTCTATTCTTTTTTGCACCTCAACAACATCGGCCCATTACATTGATTCTATAACATATTATGTGAAGACTTACCTCTTCTGCAGGACATTCTGAAGGTTTGGCTGGGATATCTGCAAGGAAGAAGATGGGCAGTAGAAGTTCATAGGAAATTCAAGGCCCAGGCAATGTTTTAAAATTTTGGGGAGTCCTTTGGTTGGATAAAACCTCAATTGTCCCAGAATCTGTTATTGCTAGCATATAAGCCTATCAAACCCTTAACAACGTAAAAAGGATGCAAGCTAGGGATTTGGAGGTTTTGGAGGACCTAAAGGGCACGTGTGGGACTTGGGATCAGAGCACCAATCCACCTTTGAGAAGGCAAAGATGCAGTGAGTCAGATCAAAGTTCTGGGCATCTCTTAAGCAGGACTACCATTGGAGTAATATGTGTCTCTGGCTACAGATTATGTTCGGCACTGTGACAGATATCTGAATGAGTTTATAGGATTTCAGTCTTAGGTCTGGAAGGGGGAAGAAACTCAATATATCCCCATAGAGCAATAGCTCTCAGCAGTGCATAGCATTCCTCCAGGTAGAACCTCTCACAAAGGAACAGCATATGATGGTAAGAAGTTTCCTTCCTATCAAGGGGTGAGAAGAGAATATGTTCCATCAACCCACCTCTCAGATCAGATCAGATCAGTCGCTCAGTTGTGTCCAACTCTTTGCGACCCCATGAATCGCAGCATGCCAGGCCTCCCTGTCCATCACCAACCCCGTGAGTTCACTCAGACTCATGTCCATCGAGTCAGTGATGCCATCCAGCCATCTCATCCTCTGTTGTCCCCTTCTCCTCCTGCCCCCAATCCCTGCCAGCATCAGAGTCTTTTCCAATGAGTCAACTCTTCGCATGAGGTGGCCAAAGTACTGGAGTTTCAGCTTTAGCATCATTCCTTCCAAAGAAATCCCAGGGCTGAATTCCTTCAGAATGGACTGGTTGGATCTCCTTGCAGTCCAAGGAACTCTCAAGAGTCTTCTCCAACACCACGGGTCAAAAGCATCAATTCTTTGGCGCTCAGCCCTCTTCACAGTCTAACTCTCACATCCATACATGACCACAGGAAAAACCATAGCCTTGACTAGACGAACTTTTGTTAGCAAAGTACTGTCTCTGCTTTTGAATATGCTATTTAGATTGGTCATAACTTTGCTTCCAAGGAGTAAGCGTCTTTTAATTTCATAGCTGCAGTCACCATCTGTAGTGATTTTGGAGCCCAGAAACATAAAGTCTGCCACTGTTTCCACTGTTTCCCCATCTATTTCCCATGAAGTGATGGGACCGGATGCCATGATCTTTGTTTTCTGAATGTTGAGCTTTAAGCCAACTTTTTCACTCTCCACTTTCACTTTCATCAAGAGGCTTTTGAGTTCCTCTTCACTTTCTGCCATAAGGGTGGTGTCATCTGCATATCTGAGGTTATTGATATTTCTCCCGGCAATCTTGATTCCAGCTTGTGTTTCTTCCAGTCCAGCGTTTCTCATGATGTACCCTGCATAGAAGTTAAATAAGCAAGGTGACAATATACAGCCTTCACATACTCCTTTTCCTATTTGGAACCAGTCTGTTGTTCCATGTCCAGTTCTAACTGTTGCTTCCTGACCTGCATACAAATTTCTCAAGAGGCAGGTCAGGTGGTCTGGTATTCCCATCTCTTTCAGAATTTTCCACAGTTTATTGTGACCCACACAGTCAAAGGCTCTGGCATAGTCAATAAAGCAGAAATCGATGTTTTTCTGGAACTCTCTTGCTTTTTCCATGATCCAGCCGATGTTGGCAATTTGATCTCTGGTTACTCTGCCTTTTCTAAAACCAGCTTGAACATCAGGAAGTTCACGGTTCACATATTGCTGAAGCCTGGCTTGGAGAATTTTGAGCATTACTTTACTAGCGTGGGAGATGAGTGCAATTGTGCAGTAGTTTGAGCATTCTTTGGCATTGCTTTTCTTTGGGATTGGAATGAAAACTGACCTTTTCCAGTCCTGTGAGCACTGCTGAGTTTTCCAAGTTTGCTGGCCTATTGAGTGCAGCACTTTCACAGTATCATCTTTCAGGATTTGGAATAGCTCAACTGGAATTCCATCACCTCCACTAGCTTTGTTCGTAGTGATGCTTTCTAAGGCCCACTTGACTTCACATTCCAGGATGTCTGGCTCTAGGTCAGTGATCACACCATTGTGATTATTATTACCATCGTGAAGATCTTTTTTGTACAGTTCTTCTGCATATTCTTGCCATTTCTTCTTAATATCTTCTGCTTCTGTTAGGTCCATACCATTTCTGTCCTTTATCGAGTTCATCTTTGCATGAAATGTTCCTTTGGTATCTCTGATTTTCTTGAAGAGATCCCTAGTCTTTCCCATTCTGTTTTTTTTCTCTACTTCTTTGCATTGATCACTGAAGAAGGCTTTCTTATCTCTTCTTGCTATTCTTTGGAACTCTGAATTCAGATGTTTATATCTTTCTTTTTCTCCTTTGCTTTTCACTTCTCTTCTTTTCACAGCTATTTGTAAGGCCTCCCCAGAGAGCCATTTTGCTTTTTTTGCATTTCTTTTCTTTGGGAATGGTCTTGATCTCTGTCTCCTGTACAATGTGTTGAATCTCATTCCATAGTTCATCAGGCACTCTATCTATCAGATCTAGGCCCTTAAATCTATCTCTCACTTACACTGTATATTCATAAGGGATTTGATTTAGGTCATACTTGAGTGGTCTAGTGGTTTTCCCTACTTTCTTCAATTTAAGTCTGAATTTGGCAATAAGGAGTTCATGGTCTGAGCCACAGTCAGCTCCTGGTCTTGTTTTTGCTGACTATATAGAGCTTCTCCATCTTTGGCTGCAAAGAACATAATCAATCCAAGACCAGGGGCAGGATAAGCTACCCTGTGCCCCCATGCCTGAGGCCAGGGGCAGTGGCCAGAAGGACCAACCCACCTCTGCCATTGTTCAAATCTCAGCTTTGACTAAGTGGCAGCCTATTTGCAGCAGAGGAGCATCTTGTGTTTCAGCTCACTGTCTATAGAAATGTAGGTGATACTAGGCCCTGATAGAGTATGTAGATTCTCCAAATGACCCAGACCCTCTTCCTGTTGTAGCACCTTTGTATCCCTCAGTGGACAGAATTCAGAGCAGTTTGGCTGGTGATTACAATGAACCTTGGCCATTAACCCTTTGAACTGACATTTGGTCTAACTCCAAAGGGATTAACCTTATGTCTTAGAGAGTTGGAAAGTGAGGGGTGGATGATTGTGATTAAAGCCTTGTAGGGTCAGGCTAAGGAGAAGGAAATGACAACCCACTGCAGTATTCTTGCCTAGAGAATCCTGTGGACAGAGGAGCCTGGTGGGCTGCTGTCCATAGGGTCACAGAGAGTCGGACAGGACTGAAGCAACTTAGCATGCATGCATGCATTGGAGAAGGAAATGGCAATCCACTCCAGTATTCTTGCCTGGAGAATCCCAGGGACAGAGGAGCCTGGTAGACTGCCATCTATGGGGTCGCACAGAGTCAGACACAACTGAAGTGACTTAGCAGCAGCAGCAGGAGAAGCAGGGTCAGGGTGTGTGGAGAGACATTTAGGTCCACCAGCAAGAACCTGAGGCAGACTTGTTTTCCACATCCTGACTTATAAAGCACAGATGCCCCTTGCATACACAAGGATACAAGAAAACACCCTGAGTGATCCAATCTCCAGCCCAGGGGATTTAATAAATCACTGGTCCAAATCATGAGACTCTTGAAAAAACTGTTACCTATTTGGGAATCTTTGTCTTAGTTGGTACTTTCTCTTGAATGTGCCTATATCTTTCTGTGGCATATGCCTCCAGTGCAGCTAAACAGTGGCCAAACAAGTCACCTCCATGCTACTGAAGCTCCTCACTGAACGTTCAGGGCACACTGCAGAAGAGGAGGCCTGTAAGATTGTAAAAGCCATTCAGTAAAAGTGCAATGTTGGGAGAGATCATGGGGAACATGTAACTGATGATTGACCTGTGAGCTGGAACCAGGCAACTGGATACACTTTACCCTCTACCCTGTTCTAGGAATTTGCATTTCACCCACTGTTCCCAGGGTGGAGCTCTTTAATAATCCAATCTTGAGGGGGTAATGTGTTGCTTAATCATGTATACAGCTGGGCTATATACTTGACAGTAACCTCAAGGGTTCTATGCTATGCTGTGTTCAGTCATGTTTGACCCTTTTGCAACTCATGAACTGTAGCCCACCAGGCTCCTCTGTCCACGACATTTTCCAGGCAAGAGTACTGGATTGGGTTGCCATTTCTCTTCTCCAGGAGATCTTACCGATCCAGGGATTGAACCAAAGTTTCTTGTATCTCCTGAGAAGCCCCGAGATCTCCACATAAACTTAAAGATTCTGGTGAGCAGTTGTGGAGAATTGCTTGTCTTGCAGTCTCCCACACAGACCTCTTTATGTAAGTTCCTTTGCTCGTTAAACTTGCCACCTAAAATTCTGGAGTGATTTGCTTCTTTTTTGATCTCTCCATGCTCTCCACCACAGGGGTTGGTTTCAGATTACACCTGCGAAGTTCCTGAAGTTGGTGACCAACACACCCTAAAACCAAAATAGTCAAGAACACTGAAAATGTCATGACAAGTCCTCCTAATTTATTTTAGTTTATCCTTAGTTTTAACAGAGAATAAGTAAAAGAACAAGTATTTCACATTCTCTAATTGTTCATAGATAGATATATGAATGTTCCCTTTTCCTCTTACCCATAATTCTATGAATCTTCTAATTTTCCTGGAGTAGATAATTATACTCAGTTGGGTTATTTTCTTCTATCCCAGTCATATGGTCAAAGTCAATAACATTTAGGATAAGACAAGAAAGCACTTTGTGTGAGACTTAAAATTCACTCAATCTCATTCCTCATCTTTCTTTTCTCTTATACTGATCAATATTCACTGAAATTATAAAGCATGAAACTGGTCACTAAATGTATAGTTTTCACTGAAGTGTCAAAACATTTGAACACATACTAAGATTGTTATTTACCCTTTACTTCTTTTGAAATCTCTTGTTCCAAATTAAAACTATATTACCTGTGGGAAAGAATTAGAATCTTTTGTAAGAAAGAAAAGCAACTCCACTCTTATTAATTATAGTAACTTATAGATGATCCCTTAATATGCTTTGTAAAATATTAGCACTGTATTTCAACAAACTTACATGCATATTGCTAAGTGGTACATGTAATACGAGCATGCTTCTCAAAATTAGCATCTATCTGTATGTTGAAAATCTGATCTGTAGCCTAAATTCACCAAACTACACGTGGAAGGGGGCGTCTCGCTCAATTTAAGCTCTAAGCCATCTACTTAATTGATGCATGCAGTCCATGCTGCTGTCCATGGGGTCACAAAGAGTTGGACATGACTGAGTGACTGAACTGAACTGAACATCTACTTAATGGCATAAGTCACCTACACCAGATTAATAATTAATGAATGGGCAATTTAATTGCAAGTTTCTACTAACCACAAAAATACTTGTGGAACTGGGTGTGTATTCATAATAAGAATTAAAATGAGAACTAAGGAGGCCACAGATTGAAAGTGAGAAAAATAAATTTGATAGAAAATGAAATAAAGTGTCAGACTCCATTTGACTGACTATTCAAACTATGATTAAGCGGGTTGACTAGCTCTGAGGTATATAGTCCTGAGTGGGAGATAATGACTCAGACTAAATCATTTTCGCTATCTTTATCAGGATCTGGCAGATGTTTTGAATCTGTCCTTTAATTTCCTTTCTTGAATATATTTATGCCAAGATAACATTGAATTACAATATTTTTCACAGCTGATCAGGAAAAACGTCTTCAAAAGATTTGACTTGGAAAATATGAAATGATGAGGTGGTATTTTCTAGAAGGAAAATCCAAACAAATTAAAACTTATGACTAATGCTTTCAACAATGCCTGCTTTTTAAAAACTACTTTTGGACTTCAGTTGATTTTAAATTGAAATTCCATAACTATCAAGTTAGATACTAACAAAGGTGCATTCAAAGTTCTGATAACATTGTCATAGTTTCCACAGACAATTTTAAAAGTTAATATTTCCTGATGCTTTTGAAATTATGTCATAGGAAAAAAAAAAAAACAACTTTGCAGGCACAAGAACCATCTATGGAAGAATGCTAGCTGTCTTCCTGATTGCAAAATAGAGTGTCCCTGAAGATGTTTGTATTGCTTCATCTGCATACTTTCTTTTCTATGAAAGTTACCAACCTCCAGCCTGTGAGAAGTAGCTGGTCTGTGGGACTTTTGGCAAAAACATTTTGCTAGCCATACTGTACCAAGAATACAAATGGTTGTACTACCACAAGGACTGAAGCAAGAGTTACATTCTAGAAACACTTGTCAGAAAAGCAAATACAGATATTAAAGTAAAACAAAACAAAATCAGCGGTTATACTATCATCTTTAGAATATAAGAATAGTGGAAAAGTCCATTAATATGGAGTACACATTATAGGAAAATGTATGAGAAACCAGATGTCAACCCTCATTTGTCATTTTTCAGTCTCTGACTTTGAACAAGCCACTTAATCTCTTTGCAAAATACATTTTAAAAACATCTACCATATGAACTTTCAATGGGTCTTTTTGAAAGAAAATGCCTTTGTATACTGTAGGTTTGAGACAAATCTGCTAGTTGCTACTTAAGGTCATAGTCAAACAATTTAAGGCTTGGCGTGTCGATCCCCCTTTCCCACCTTGAGATGCTCTAAAATATAGTGTAGTCTAAATTACCACGGACTTTCTAACAGAAGATGAATGCTAGAAGGTCTTTTCCAGCTCAAAAACCTTTAATTCTGTAATTAAGTGGATCATAAATTCCTTTGTTTACTATTGAAACCATTTACTATCTATTATAGAAATGCACTTAGTGTATAAATTCCACTATTTGCCATTTGCTTACTACATTCAAAGCATACTGAGCTTTTAGTCTCTGAATATGAATTGCAACCTTCCTGTGTTTTCTTCACACCCTCCACCTTCAGCTAAAATTCCCTTCACAAATACCTCTTCAATTAATAACTAAAATCTTACATATTATTCTCTCAACTTTTTCACAAACCATGATATGGGTCCTCTAATTATAACTAATTTTTTCCCAATGAAATATTTTATATATTTATTAATTCTCTTTAGAGTAGATAAAATTAGATGTATATAGGCTTAAACCAAATGCTACATATTTAGTATTTGAAAGTTACACACCAGGGACTTGTAAAAAAAAATTAAAGAATAAAGATGTTATGATTATTTAGAAAGATGGCAATTTAAATAGGTAAATGAAATACTATGGTTCATAGATTATTAAATAGTTCATATCAATAGAGAGATGGGTACTCACAATTTATTTTTGAAATAATTTAATGTTTCCCAAAGTGCTGCCTTAGAAATACTTCATCAGAATCATAAATAACACTTGATGAAATTGAACTCTGGGTCTAAATCTCATACCTATTAGATTAGGATTTCATAGATCGGGCTTCCCTGGTGGCTCAGAGGTTAAAGCGTCTGCCTCCAATGCAGGAGACCCCGGTTCGATCCCTGGGTTGGGAAGATCCCCTGGAGAAGGAAATTGTAAACCACTCCAGTATTCTTGCCTGGAGAATCCCATGGATGGAGAAGACTGGTAGGCTACAGTCCACAGGGTCGCAGAGTCAGACACTACTGAGAGACTTCACCTTCACCTTCACCTTCCTTCAGAAATTAGGGACTGGGACCTCTTTTATTTCCCCTTCTTTGGTCAATAAATATTAGAGAATTACTGTTATACTACAGACATAATTTTTTTTTTTTTGAAAAGCAACATAGCAAGTAATCACTGAGAAAATCACATGCTATGACTACAGATTTGAGTTTGATCTCACTATGACATGCTGGTGTTATGGATTAATGGCTGTTTTATTCACATTTGTTTCCCTAACTGGATTAGTTATGATTCCTTTTAGGAAAAGTAAAACAGTTTATTCAGGGGTTGGAAATCAAGATAGAAAATTAAGAGTGTGCTGAGCTCACCTACTTCAAAAAATACATCAAAATGTGGAGCAACTTTTTATGAAAACAACCGGGGGGTGGGGGGCGGGGGGCGGTTAGCAGAAAGGCTTTTGTATAATCAAGGCTGTAAAGAAAGATCTACACATAGAAAACACTAATGATGCCAATGGAAAATTACTGGAGCTAATCAATGAATATAGTAAAGTTTCAGGATAGAAAATTAATATGTAGAAATCCCTTGCATTTCTATATACTAACACTGAAAAATCAGAAAGAGAAATTAAGGAAACAATCTCATTCACCATTACAATGGAAATAATAAAATACTTAGGAATAAATTTCCCTAAACAAAAAAAAGACTTCTATAAGAAAAATATGAAACACTAATGAAAGAAATCGAAGATGACACAGATGGAGAAATATACTGTGTTCATGGATTGGAAGAATAAATATAGTGAAAATTAGTATACTACCCAAAGCAATTTATATATTCAATGCAATCTCTATCAAACTACAATGGTATTTTTTCACAGAACTAGAACAAATAAATTTTTATGGAACCACAAAAGACCCCAAATAGCTAAAGCAATTTTGAGAAAGAAGAATGGAACTGGAGGAATCAAACTTTCTGAATTCAGACTATACTACAAAGCTACAGTCATCAAGACACTCTGATATTGGCACAGACAGAATATAGATCAATGGAACAAAATAGAGAGCCTAGAGATAAATGGTGGAGAAGGAAATGGCAACCCACTCCGGTATTCTCGCCTGGAGAATCCCGTGGACAGAGGGGCCTAGTGGGCTGCTGTCCACAGAGTTGCACATGACTGAAGCGACTTAGCATGCATGCATGCATTGGAGAAGGAAATGGAAACCCACTCCAGTATTCTTTCCTGGAGAATCCCAGGGATAGAGGAGCCAGATCAGTTGCCATCTATGGGGTCACACAGAGTCCGACACAACTGAAGCGACTTAGCAGAAGCAGCAGCAGAGATAAATCCATACACCTATGGACACCTTAGCTTTGACAAAGAAGACAAAAATATACACTGGAGAAAAGACAATCTCTTCAACATGCGGTGCTGGGAGAAGTGGTTCAGTTCAGTCATTGAGTTCAGTCACTCAGTCTTGTCCAACTCTTTGTGGTCCCATGAATCACAGCATGCCCGGCCTCCCTGTCCATCACCAACTCCAGGAGTTTACTCAAACTCATGTCCATTGAGTCAGTGATACCATCCAGCCATCTCATTCTCTGTCATCCCCTTCTCCTCCTGCCCCTAATCCCTCCCAGCATCAGAGTCTTTTCCAATGAGTCAACTCTTCGTATGAGGTAGCTAAAGCATTGGAGTTTCACCTTCAGCATCAGTCCTTCCAATGAACACCCAGGACTGATATCCTTTAGGATGGACTGGTTGGATCTCCTTACAGTCCAAGGGACTCTCAAGAGTCTTCTCCAACACCACAGTTCAAAAGCATCAATTCTTTGGTGCTCAGCTTTCTTCACAGTCCAACTCTCACATCCATATATGACCACTGGAAAAACCATAGCCTTGACTAGATGAACCTTTGTTGGCAAAGTAATGTCTCTGCTTTTCAATATGCTATCTAGGTTGGTCATAACTTTCTTTCCAAGGAGTAAGCGTCTTTTAATTTCATGGCTGCAATCACCATCTGCAGTGATTTTGGAGCCCAAAAAAATAAAGTCTGTTAGCTATGTGTAAAAGAAAGAAGCTAGAACACTTTCTAACACCACACACAGAAATAAACTCGAAATGGATTAAAGACCTAAATGTAAGACCATAAACTATAATACTCTTAGAGGAAAACATAGGTTGAACACACTCTGACATAAATCACAGCAAGATCCTCTATGACCCACCACTAAGAGTAAAGGACATAAAAACAAAAACTAAACAAAATGGGACCTAATTAAGGTTAAAAGGTTTGGCACAAGGAAGGAGACTATAACAAGGTGAAAAGACAGCCCTCAAAATGGAACAAAATAATAGCAAACAAAACAACTGACAAGAGATTAGTCTCCAAAATACACAAGCAACTCAGGCAGCTCGATACCAGAAAAATTAACAACCCAATCAAAAAGTTGGCAAAAGATATAAACAGACAGTTCTCCAAAGAAGATATAGAGATGGCTAACAAATACATGAAAGATGTTCAACATCACTAATTACTAGAGAAATGCAATCAAAACTATAATGACTATCATTTCACACAGGTCAGAATGACCATCATCAAGAGTTTACAAACAATAAATATGGGAGAGGGTGTGGGCTGTTGGTGGGAAAGCAAATTTTGTACAGCCACAATGGAGAACAGTGTGGAAATTCCTTAAAAAACTGGGAATAGAACTGCCATATGACCCAGCAATCCCACTGCTGGGCATACACTCAGAGGAAATGAGAACTGAAAGAGACACATGTGCCCCAGTGTTCATTGAATGCAACCTAGATGTCCATTGGCAGATGAATGGATAAGGAAGTTATGGTGTATATACACAAAGGAACATTACTCAACTGTAAAAAGGAATGCATTTGAGTCAGTTCTAATGAGGTGGATGAACCTGGAGCCTATTAACCAGAGTGAAGTATGTCAGAAAGAGAAAGACAAATACTGTATATTAATGCATATATATGGGATTTAGAAAGACAGTACTGATGATCTTACTTTCAGGCCAGTAAAGGAAACACAGATGTAAAAAACAGACTTTTGGACTCAGTAGGAGAAGGTGAAGGTGAGATGGTTTGAGAGAATAGCATTGAAATATGTTCATTACTAGGTGTAAAATAGATGGCCAGTGCAAGTTTGATGCATTAGGCAGGGCACCCTAAGCTGGTGCTCTGGGACAACCCAGAGGGATCAGGTGGGGAGGGATGCGGGAAGGGGGTTCAGAATGGGAAGGACACGTATACCTGTGGCCAATTCATGTTTATATATGGCAAAAATCATCACAGAATTTTAAATTAATTATCCTCCAATTAAACTAATTAATTTAAAGAAAAGATAGATCTACACAGAATTGAGTATGAAGAGAGAAGAAGCCACCAGGTAGGGGCCCATGCTTCCAGCAGGGGCCACAGAAGTTGAGGAGAATATCATGAGCCTGGGGATACTTCCTGGAGAGTGGGAGGTTCCAGTGACATGTTAGGTACTGCAGCTCTGGGATCTAACACCAGGGAGATAAGTTCCTTTAGTTTATTTGAAAAAAATGAGACTTATCAGAAGGCTGTAAGAAACCAAGTCTCTGCTCATAAAAAGTAAGAATAGATCTTTACTCCCAGGAACAAGGCAGAGGAAGCAGACTGAAAACTGCCTGGGGCTTTGGCTGATTTCCTATGACTAAACACGTACACACAGAAACAGATTTCTAGTTATAAGAAGCACAGGGAGTCCCAAAGAAGATGAACACAAAGAACTCCAAATTAGTATTAATAGATATATTTAGAAGACCAAAAGTTAAAATTAAATAATTCTAAAGGCAACAAGAGAAAACCTGTCATATACAGCAGAATCCCCGTAAAAAATCAGATGATTTTTCTTCAGAAACTTTGCAGACAAAAAGGGAGTGGGATAATGTATTTAACGTGCTAAAGGGAAAAAGCTAAAGCCTAGGATAATCTTCCAACCAAGGTTGTCATTAAGAATTGAAAGAGAGATTTAAAAAACTTTTTAGACAAGCAAAACTAAGATTTATTTAATACTAAACTAACCATATGAAATGAGTTAAAGGGTCTAAGAGGAAAAGAAAATGCTGTAAGGAGAACTTAAGAATTTATGGAGAGTCCCTAGTGGCTCAGATTGTAAATCCCACTAATAAAGACAAATGTGTAGGAAAAGCTGTGAGTCAACTACTGAAATAAATAAATATGAAGATTAAAATCCAATACTGTAAAATCAACTAGAGAAAAAATAAAACATTAAAGGA
Organism: Bos indicus x Bos taurus; assembly: GCF_003369695.1. Classification (NCBI taxonomy): domain Eukaryota; kingdom Metazoa; phylum Chordata; class Mammalia; order Artiodactyla; family Bovidae; genus Bos; species Bos indicus x Bos taurus. Next base: position 72,976,391 of record NC_040090.1, read on the forward strand.
TAAACATGAAGATGTAAAATATGATACCAAAGCCACAGAAAGTGGAAGAGGGAAGTATCTTTTAGAATATATTTCAACTTAAATGACTATCAGTTTAAAACAAGTAGAAATAGGTACAGGCAACATACACAAACCCCATGATAATCACAAATAGAAAATTACCTTAACAAGAGAAAGGAACACAATCACACTACTAAAGAAATCATTAAACCACAAGGGAAGAAATTAGAAGAACATAAGGACAGAGAAGAACTATAAATACACCCAGAAAACAAGTAACAAAATGGCACTAAATATATACTTGTCAATAATTCTTTGCGTGTGTGTTCTTTTTTTATTATTTTTAATATAAATTTATTTATTTTAATTGGAGGCTAGTTAGTTTACAATATTGTATTGGTTTTGCCATACATCAACATGAATCTGCCATGGGTGTACATGTGTTCCCCATCCTGAATTCCCCTTCAATTTCCCTACCCATACCATCCCTCTGGGTCATCCCAGTGCACCAGCCCTGAGCATCCTGTACCATGCATTGAACCTGGGCTGATGATTCGTTTCACATATGATATTATACATGTTTCAATGCCATTCTCCCAAATCATCCCACCCTCGCCCTCTCCCACAGAGTCCAAAAGACTGTTCTATACATCTGTGTTTCTTCTGCTATCTCACATATAGGATTATCGTTGACATAGTGTACCAATTGGATATAAAAACAGTTCAGTTCAGTCGCTCAGTCATGTCTGACTTTTTGGACCAATTGGGCTGCAGCACACCAGGCTTCCCTGTCCATCACCAACACCTGGAGCTTGCTCAAACTCATGCCCATCAAGTCGGTGATACCATCCAACCATTTTATCCTCTGTCACACCCTTCTGCTCCTGGCCTTCAATCTTTCCCAGCATCAGGGTCTTTTCCAATGAGTCAGTTCTTTCCATCAGGTGGCCAAAGAATTGGAGCTGTAGCTTCAACATCAGTCCTTCCAATAAATATTCAGGAATGTTTTCCTTTAGGATTGACTGGTTGGATCTCCTGGCAGTCCAAGGGACTCTCAAAAATCTTCCTCAACACCACAGTTCAAAAGCATCAATTCTTCTGTGCTCAGCTTTTTTTATGGTCCAGTGCTCATATCCATACATGACTACTGGAAAAAACATAGCTTTGACTAGACAGACATTTGTCAGCAAAGTAATGTCTTTGCTTTTTAATACACTGTGTAGGTTGATGACAGCTTTTCTTCCAAACAGCAAGTATCTTTTAATTTCATGGCTGCAATCACCATCTGCAGTGATTTTGGAACCCAAGAAAAAAATAGTCTCTCACTGTTTCCATTGTTTCCCCATCTATTTGCCATGAAATGATGTGACCAGATGCCATGATCTTAGTTTCTTGAATGTTGTGTTTAAGCCAGCTCTTTCACTATCCTCTTTTATTTTCATCAAAAGGCTATTTAGTTCCTCTACCACTTTCTGCCATAAGGATGGTGCCATCTGTGTATCTGTGGTTATTGATATTTCTCCTGGCAATCTTGATTGCAGTTTGTGTTTCATCCAGCCTAGCATTTCACATGATGCATTGTGCATATAAGTTAAATAAGGAGAGTGACAATATACAGCTTTGTTGTACTCCTTTCCCAATTTGGAACCAGTCCATTCTTCCATGTCCAGTTCTAATTGTTGCTTCTTGATCTGGATACAGATTTCTCAGTTGGCAGGTAAGGTGGTCTGATATTCCCATCTCTTTAAGAGTTTTCCAGTTTGTTGTGATCCACACAGTCAAAGTCTTTGGTGTAATCAGTAAATATAACCAGAAAACAAGTAACAAAATGGCTTTAAACATATATATTTATCAATAATTCTTTAACTTTAATAGGAGTAAGTGTTCCAATGAAAAGACATAGGGTACTGATTGATAGAAAAACAAAGCCCATCTATTTGGTGCCTACATGATACTTCATTTAGAGCTAAAGAAACACACAGACTGAAAGTGAGGGGTAGAAATGGAAATGAAACACATATGCAAATGGAGATGAAATAAACATATTAGACAAAGAGTTTCTTTAAAAATACTCTGTAAAAAAGACAAGGCCAGGCATTATGTAAAGATAAAGGGATCATAGTGATCATAGAAGAGAATATAATATTAGCTACCACAAATGCATCTAACATGAGAACACCTAACTCTGTAAAGCAAATATTAACAGATACAAAGGGAGAAATTAATACTAATACAGTGGTAATAGGGGAATTCAATACCTCATTTACATCAATAAACAACCCAAACAGAAAATCAATAAAGCATAAATGGCATTAAATGACACAAAAGACCAGTTGGACTTAGGAGCAGCTACAATATATTCCATTCAAAAATGGAATAATATTCATTTCTTTCAAGTGCACATGGAAAATGCTCAAGGAGAAATCCTTCACTGGGCCACAAAAGAAAATTCAACAAATTTACAGGGTTGAAATTATGTCAAATGTCTCCTGAACACAATAGTATGAAACTAAAAATCAATTACAGAAAAAAGAATGGAAAACAACATACAAAGATTAAACAACATGCTATTTAAAAAATGAGTTAATGAAAAGGAAATCAGACAATTGCTTATGACAAATAAAAGCAAAATTTTCCAGAATCAATGATATACAGCAAAAGCAATTCTAAGAGGGATCCTGGCCTACCTCAAGAGAAAAGAAAAAAACTCAAATAAACAACCCAACCTGCAACCAAAATGAGTAACAAAAAAGAGCAAACAATGTTTACATTTAGAAGAAAGAAGAAACTACTATTAATCAAAAAATAAATTGGTAAAATAGAGGGCAAAAAATGAAAAAAGAAAAGCACACAAAAAACAATGAAACCAACGACTGAATTTTTGAAAATATCAACAAAATTGTTAGCCTTTTGCCAGGATCATTATGATAAAAGGAAAAAGGGCTAAATAAATAAAATAAGTAATTAGAAAAGAGAATTACAAAGAATAACATAAAGATTAAAAAAATCATAAGAAAATACTAACCAGTTATATGCCAACAAATTGAACAAATTAGAAAGACTAGATAAGTTCCTAAAACATAAAATATTTCAAGACTGAATCAGGAAGAAATATATACTCTGAACAGACTGATTCCTAGAAATGAAACTGAATTAGTAATCAAAAACTCCCATCAAACAAAAGTCCAGGAATGGACAGCTTTACAGGTGGATTCTAGTGGACAAGTGAAAGCATTAAACTATTCTTCTCAAACTATCCCTCCAAATTGGAGAAGATGAAATATTCCCAAATTAATTTTACAACTCTACCATTACCTTAATAGGAAAACAAATAAAAAACTTAAAAAAAATCTCTGATAAAAATAGATGTAAAAATCTTCAACAAAATATTAACAAACCAAATCCAACAATATATTAAAAGTGGGTTTCTCTAATGATCTAGTGGTTAAAAATCCATATTGCAATGTAGAGGATGTGGGTTAAATGGTTAAATCTCTGTTTAGGGATTTCAGATCCCACATTCCACAGAAAACTAAACTCATGCACCACAACTACTGAGTCCTTGTGCCTTGGAGTCCATGTACCACAACTAGAGAGCCCACAAGCTTCATCTAGAGGGTCCGTGCACCACAACAAAAGATCTCAGTAGATGCAGAAAAAGCATTTGAAAAATTCCACATCCATTCAAAGGGAAAACTTGAATCACTATTGGTGTAAAGGAGACATATCTCAACTGGATTAAAACCATTTATGCCAAACTCAGAGGTGACATAGGTAACATACTTTACAGTGAAAAGTTGAAAGTTTTTTCCATAAAGTCAAAAACAAAAAAAGAATGCTCACTCTCAGCACTTCAATTAACATAGTATTGGGAAGATTAGCCACAATAATAAAGCAAGAAAAAGAAATAAAGTCATCTTAAATAGAATGGAAGAAGTAAAATTATTATTATTTATAGATGACACAATGCAATATATATATATATATATATATATATATAAAGTCCCCACCAAAATAAGATTTGAATTAATAAATGAATTATGTGAAGTTGCAAGATATGATATCAATATACTGAAATCTATTAGTTTTCTGTATACTAATAATGAACTATCAGAAATATAAAGAGAAATAAACCTCGTTTAAAATTTTAGCAAAAAGTTTAAAACACATAGGAATAAACATAATCAAAGTGGTGAAAGACTTATACTACAAAAAACTTTAAAACACTGGTGAAGACATCTGAAAATGATATAATGAAATGGAAGATACCATATTTTCTTGGATTGGAAGAATTAATATTGTTAAATTGTCCATACTATGCAAAACAATCTATGGATTTAATGTAATACCTATCAAAATATTCATGATATTTTCACAGAACTAACAAAGAATCATCATAAAATTTGTATAAAACCACAAAAGATTCCAAACAGTTAAAGCAAACTTGACAAAAAAGAATAAACCTGGAAACATCAAGCATTCTGACTTCAGACTATACTACAAAGTTATAATAATCAAAACAGTATTTTACCAGCACAAAAACAGACAATATATCAATGGATGAAAATAGAGATGCTAGATATAAGCCCACATATTTATGTTCAATTAACCTATGACAAATAATAATATAGACTGGGGGAAAGAAAGTCTCTTCAATTAGTCATGCTAGGAAAACTGGGCAGCTACATGTAAGATAGTGAAAAGAATCTACCTGCTAATGCAGGGGACATGAGATCAATCCCTTGTCTTGGAAGATTTCACATGCCACAGGGCAACTAAACCCATACACCACAACTACTGAAGCCCATATTCTAGAGCCTGTGAGCTTCAGCTACTGAGCCTGTGCACCACAACTACTGAAGCCCACATGCCTAGAGTCCCTGCAACAAGAGAAGCCACTACAGTGAGAAGCCCATGAACAGCAACTAGACAGGAACTCCAACTCACCTCAACAAGAGAAAGCCTGCATAGAAATGAAGATCCACCACAGCCAATAAATAAAGTGAATAAATAAATAATAGATAAAATTTACTTTTAAAAATATATTTTATTAAAAATGCTATATTAGTTTTAGGTGTAAAACTTAGTGATTCACTATTTAATGCATTTTACTTTAAGTTATTACAAAATAATGGCTATATTTTCCTGTATTATACAATATTCTTCTTGCTTTTTTTTTTTTTTTTTACATAGCTATTCATATCAGTTAATCCCAATACCCCTCTCTCAACCCTCTCACTTTCCCTCTTTCCACTAATAACTCCTATCTTATTCTTTCTATCTGTCAGTCTGTTTCTGGTGCCTTTTTTTTTTTTTTAATATATACTCCTTGGTTTTATTTTTAGATTTCACATATAAGTGATAATACAGTGTTTTTCTTTCTGTTTTAAATATTTCACCAAATATAATACTCTATTGGTCCACAAATATTATGAAAAGTAGTAAAATTTTAATGGCTAAGTAACTTTCCCATTGTATACATACACCATATTTTCTTAATATATCCATCTGTGGATGGACACTTCTGTTGCATGCATATCACGTCTAATGTGAATAATGATGTTGTGCATGTTGGGGTTCATGCATCTTTAAAATTAATATTTTCCTTTTCACTTATACATTCAGTAGTGGACCAGTGGAGAAATAACTCCAGAAAGAATGAAGAGATGATAATACACATGTTTCAGTGCCATTCTCCCAAATCATCCCACCTTTGCCTTCTCCCATAGAGTCCAAAAGACTCTTCTATACATCTGTGTCTCTTTTGCTGTCTCGCATACAGGGTTATGTTACCATCTTTCTAAATTCCATATATATGCGTTAGTATACGGTACTGGTGTTTTTCTTTCTGGCTTACTTCCCTCTGTATAATAGGCTCCAGTTTCTTCCACCTCATTAGAACTGATTCAAATATATTCATTTTATTGGCTGAGTAATACTCCATTCTGTATATGTACCACACCTTTCTTATCTGTTCATCTGCTGATGAACATCTAGGTTGCTTCCATGTCCTGGCTATTATAAACAGTGCTGTGATGCTTGGGGCTGGTGCACTGGGGATGACTTGGAGGGATGGTATGGTGAGGGAGGTGGGAGTGGGTTCAGGATGGGGAACACGGGTACACCTGTGGCAGATTCATGTTGACGTGTGGCAGAACCAATACAATATTGTAAAGTAAAAATAAATTTTAAAAATTATAAAAAAAAAAAAAAGAAAGAAAGAAGAGATGGAGACAAAGCAAAAACCAGTTGTGGATATGACTGGTGATGGAAGTAAAGTCAGATGCTGTAAAGAGCAGTATTGCATAGGAACCTAGAATGTTAGGTCCATGAATCAAGGCAATTGAAAATAGTCAAACAGGAGATGGCAAGAGTGAACATTGACATTTTAGGAATCAGAGAACTCAAATGGACTGGAATGGGTGAATTTAACTCAGATGACCATTATATTTACTACTGTGGGCAAGAATCCCTTAGAAGAAATGGAGTAGCCATCATAGTCAACAAAAGTCTGAAGTGCAGTACTTGGATGCAATCTCAAAAACAACAGAATGATCTCTGTTTGCTTCCAAGTCAAACCATTAAATATCACAGTAACCCAAGTCTATGCCCTGACCAGTAATGCTGAAGAAGCTGAAATTAAATGGTTTTATGAAGACCTACAAGACCTTCTAGAACTAACACCAAAAAAGATATACTTTACACTATAGGGGCCTGGAGTACAACAGTAGAAATTCAAGAAATACGTGGAGTAACAGGCAAATTTGGCCTTGGAGTACAGAATGAAGCAGGGCAAAGGCTAATAGAGTTCTGCCAAGAGAATGCACTGGTCATAGCAAACACTGTCTTCCAACAACACAAGAGAAGACTACACATGGACATCACCAGATGGTCAACACCAAAATCCAACTGACTATATTCTTTGCAGCCAAAATAGAGGTCTATACAGTCAGCAAAAGAAGACTGTGGAGAACTCCTTATTGCCAAATTCAGACTGAAATTGAAGAAAGTATGGAAAACACTAGGCTATGTGGTATGCCCTAAATTAAATACCTTATGGTTATACAGGGGAAGTGACAGATAGATTCAAGGGACTAGATCTGATAGAGTGCCTGAAGAACTTTGAACGGAGGATCCTGACATTGTACAGGAGGCAGTGATCAAGATGATACACAAAAAAGAAATGCAAAAACGCAAAATGATTGTCTCAGAAGGCCTTACAAATAGCTACAAAAAGAAGAGAAATGAAAGGCAAAGGAGAACAGGAAAGATATACCCATTTGAATGCAGAGTTCCAAAGACTAGCAAGGGGAGATAAGAAAGCCTTCTTCAGTGTTCATCACAAAGAAATAAGAGGAAAACAATAGAATCGGAAAGGCTAGAGATCTCTTCAACAAAATTAGAGATATCAAGGGAATATTTCTTGCAAAGATGGGCACAATAAAAGACAGAAAAAGTATGGAATTACAGAAGCAGAAGATATTAAGAAGTGGTGGCAAGAATACACAGAAGAACTGTGTAAAAAAAGATCTTCATAATCCAGATAATCACGATGATGTGATCACTCACCTAGAGACAGACATTTTGGAATCCAAAGTCAAGTGGGACTTAGGAAGCATCATATGAACAAAGCCAGTGGAGGTGATGGAATTCCAGTTGAGTTATTTCAAATCCTGAAAGATGATGCTTTAATAGTGCTGCACTCACTATGCCAGCAAATCAGGAAACCTCAGCAGTAGCACAGGACTGGAAAAAGTCAGTTTTCATTCCAATCCCAAAGAAAGGCAATGCCAAAGAATGCTCAAGCTACCACACAATTGCACTCATCTCACACACTAGCAAAGTAATGCCCCAAAATCTGCAAGCCTGGCTTCAGCAATACATGAACTGTGAACTTCCAGATGTTCAAGCTGTTTTTAGAAAAGGCAGAGGAACCAGAGATCAAATTGCCAACACCCATTGGATCAATGAAAAATCAAGAGAATTCCAGGAAAAAAACAAAAAACATCTACTTCTGCTTTATTGACTACACCAAACCCTTTGACTGTGTAGATCACAACAAACTTTGGAAAATTCTTAGAGATGCAAATACCAGACCACCGTGCCTGCCTCCTGGCATATTTGTATGCAGGCAAAAAGGCAACAGTTAGAACTGTACATGAAACAGCTGACTGGTTTCAAAAGAGGAAAGGAATATGCCAAGGCTGTATATTGTCACCTTGCTTGTTTAATTTATATGCAGAACACACAATGAGAAATGCTGGACTGGATGAAGTGCAAGCTGGAATCAAGATTGCTGGGAGAAATATCAATAACTTCAGATATACAGATGACACCATCCTTATGGTAGAAAGTGATGAAGAAATAAAGAACCTCTTGATGAAAGTGAAAAAGGAGAGTTAAAGAGTTGGCTTAACACTCAACATTCAGAAAACTAAGATCATGGTATCTGGTCTCATCACTTCAAGAATAGATGGGAGAACAATAGAAATAATGGGAGAGTTTATTTTTGGGAGTTCCAAAATCACAGCAGATGGTGATTGCAGCCATGACATTAAAAGACGCTTGCTCCTTGGAATAACAATTTTGAATAACCTAATCAGCATATTAAGAAGCAAAGACTTTACTTTGCCAAAAAAGGTTCATCTAGTCAAAGCTATGTTTTTTCCCATAGTCATGTATGGATGTGAGAGTTGGACTATAAAGAAAGCTGAGCACTTAATTAATTGATGCTTTTGAACTGTGGTGTTGGAGAAGACTCTTGTGAGTCCCTTGGATAGCAAAGAGATCCAAACATTCCATGCAAAAGGAAATCAATCCTGAATATTAACTGGAAGGACTGAGGCTGAAGCTGAAATGCAATATCTTGAGCACTTGATTCGAAGAATTGACTCATTGGAAAAGACCCTGATGCTGGAAAATAGTGAAGGTGGGATGAGAAGAGGATGACAGAGGATGAGCTTGTTGGATGGCATCACCCCTCGATGGTCATCAGTTTGAGTAAACTTCAGGAGTTGGTAATGGACAGGGAGCCCTGGAGTGCTGCATTCCATGGGGTTGCAAAGAGTTGGACATGACTGAGTGACTCTACTGAACTGAACTGATTGGGATTGTTGGATCACATGATAGTTCTATTTTTAGATTTTTTATGGTACCTCCAAACTGTTTCCCACAGTGGCTGCACCTGTTTACATTTCTACCCACATTGTATTCAGTTCAGTTCAGTTCAGTCACTCAGTCGTGTCTGGCTCTTTGTGACCCCATGAACCACAGCACGGCAGGCCTCCCTGTCCATCATCAACTCCTGCAGTCTACCCAAACCCATGTCCATTGAGTCTGTGATGCCATTCAACCATCTCATTGTCTGTCTTCCCCTTCTCCTTCTGCCCTCAATCTTTCCCAGCATCAGAGTCTTTTCCAATGAGTCAACTTTTCACATGAGACGGCCAAAGTACTGGAGTTTCAGCTTTGGGATCATTCCTTCCAAAGAAATCCCAGGGCTGATCTCCTTCAGAATGGACTGGTTTGATCTCTTTGCAGTCCAAGGGACTCTCAAGAGTCTTCTCCAACACCACAGTTCATTAGAATACTCTTTTCTGAAGTTTCATGCCAATATCTGACATTTGCAGACTTTTTGATGATAAGTATTTTGACAGATGTAAGAGGATATAGCTCACTATGTTTTTAATTTGCCTTTCTCTGATTATTAGTGATATTTAGTATGTTTTCATATGCCTGTTAGACATCTGTATGTCTTCTTTGAAAAAAAATTCTATATAGGTCTTCTGTCCTTTTTTATTGGGGCTATTTATTTTGCTAATATTGAGTTGTGTGAACTGTTTATAAAGTTTGGATATTAACCCTTATCAGTCAGATCATAAGCAAATAGTTTCTCCCATTCGGTAGTTTGTCTTTTCACTTTCTTGATGGTTCTCTTTACTGCTCCAAATTTTAAATTCAATAAGGTCACATTGCATGGCTTAATTAGATCAAACTAGTCAATCCTAAAGAAAACCAACCCTAAATATTAATTGGAAGGACAGATGCTGAAGTTGAAGCTCCAATATTTTTGGCACCTGATGAGAAGAGCTGACTCATTGGAAAAGACTCTGATAACTGAATCTGAAGGCAAAAGGAGATGGGAGTGGCAGAAGATGAGATGGTTAGATAGCATCACCAACTCAATGGACTTAAAATTTGAGCTAACTCTGGGAAATAATGAAGGATAGGCGTCTGGCATACTGCAGTCCATGGTGTTGCAAAGAGTGAAACACGACTTAGCTACTGAAGGACTCCAAGCTCTCATTTGTTTAATTTTGCCTTTTCCCTTTGTCTGAACAGACAATTTATGTCAAAGAGAATTATATGTTCTACAAATTTTACATTTAGAATTTAAATTCATTTTATTTTTTAAAATTATTTTAATATAAATTTATTTATTTTAATTGGAGGTTAATTACTTTACAATAGTGTATTGGTTTTTGTATAGGGTATAAGAATATGTTCTAATTTCATTCTTTTACATGTTACTGTCCTCTTTTCTCAGCACCACTAATTGAAGAAACTGTCTTTTCTCCATTGTTATTCTTGCCACTTTCATTATAGATTGAATAGATTACAGAAGAAGGGATTAGGACTATCACAAGATGTGCCTGGGGTTTTTCCTGTTCTTAGTTGCTGTTACCACCCCCTCCCTACTAGGTACAGTATCATAGCTTAACCTGCTAGAGCAGGTTCATGTTGTCTTGTTTCCCTCAAGTATGCTTTCTCCCTTTACCAAACACCATCATTCTCAACTCCAGAAGGGAGTAGTGAACAAGAGGAGTTGATGTGGATATTTGGTTAGGGTCAAGTCATGGAGTGTGTCAGTCTGACTGCCAGTGGAGATCAAGACTTTCTCTGATGCTCTGTTGCCTGTGTAATCACCAGCAATGGTTACCATCTTTTTGCTCCGATGCTGCTTAGGGTTTGAACCACCTCAGTAACTCATAGCTAAGTTTTTTCCACAATTATTATAGTTCTTGCTCTAGTCTGGAGCTGCAAAATGAAGCAAAGGGTGCTGAAGAGCACACACTAGGTTCTGGCTAATGTATGTGTTGAGGTCATAGCAAGAAACCAATCAGCCAGCCACATGCAGTCTCAAGTTGCTCTTTCCATCCTGCTTTGAAATAAGAAAATCTGCCTGTTCTGTCAACCCATTCTCCAACCAGCTAAGGGAGGTTCCTCTGCCCTTTGGTGGACCCTATGGCTATGGCAAAGTGAGAGGATGAGATGGTTAGAAAGCATCACCAACTTAATGGACATGAATTTGAGGAAACTTCAGGACATAGTGGAGGACAGAGGAGCCGTGTAGTCCACAGGGTCACGAAGAATCCAACATGGCTCAGCAATCAAATAACAACAAATGGTTATGGTGCCCAATATGTGGCTTGAACCTTTCACTCTTCAGGGAACGTCTCTGTTTATCTAACCTTCCTTTTCTCTAAGTCCCTCTCAGGAGCATAAGTTCTATTTTGATCACTTCTCTTTCCTTCCTATCTGATTTACATGTATTTTTCTTATAATCTTAGTCATAGAGGAGTCTTTATCCTAGTTTTACCTTAGTTTTCAAAGAGAATTTTTCATCAGGCAGATATATTTCTGGTGTGTTTGTTGTGGGGAGGTGAGTTCCACATTCTCTTACTCTACCATGTTGATTTGAGTCCCTAAATCAGATATACTGCAATTTAAATTAATTAAATAAAAATAAATAAAATAAAATAGTTTGTTCATCTTCCCCAGTGACCTGCGTGTATTTCACTGAGTGGGTGAGAAAATGTTTAAATGAGGGCACAGAGATTTAATTGCCAAAAGTAAAGGGAATACTGACAATCTGTGTGCATCTGTATGTGCATTGTATCATATGTGGATAGTGTTTGTTTCTGGTTTTAACAAAGAAAAACTAAGTTTTACTTATAAGTAAACATTTTATATTTTGGTGATTTTTTTTTTTAACACAGTTTTCAATTTCTCACTGCTAGTGCATGGAAATAAATGTAGGCTTGGGAGATTGATTTGAATCCTGCAGTTTTACTAAAAAGTTAATTATTAGTACTAAACATTATTTATTTATTTTGTAGATTCTTTGTTTCTACTTCGGAAATCATGTTTGCATATAAGGATAATTTCATTTCTTCCATTCCAATATAAATGCCTAAGGTTTCTTTTGTCCACTTTTTACTGTCTCTAAGATCCCATTCCCATTACACAGATAAAAAAAATGAGACAAAAGAAGCTAGGTCACTTGTCAAAACTACATATTAGAAAGTGAACCACTGGAAATTTGAACTCAGGACTGACACCAAAATTGAACATTTAACTACATTAGAACCAACACAGAATCAGTAACCTTTCTACACCATCCCTAAGTTATAATACTATATAGATATAATCATGAAAATTATCTTACTAATTAAAAATTGTCTTACATACTTTGTAAATAAGCAAATTTTGAGTGATTCAGCTTAAAAGATAAAAATAAATCCTTTAGATTTTTCCATGTTTAATCAACTTAATATAAGACTGCTACTGCTAAGTCACTTCAATCATGTCCGACTCTGTGTGACCCCATAGACGGCAGCCCACCAGGCTCCCCCGTCCCTGGGATTCTTCAGGCAAGAACACTGGAGTGGGTTGCCATTTCCTTCTCCAATGCATGAAAGTGAAAAGTGAAAGGGAAGTCACTCCATCGTGTCCGACTCTTCACGACCCCATGGACTGCAGCCCACCAGGCTCCTCCATCCATGGGATTTGCCATTGCCTTCTCCAAATATAAGACTAACTGATAACTTTAATCAGAATGATTATAATTCAGAAAAAAAATGAAGATATGATCCCCATATATTAATGATAAATGTAAAAATTAATAGTTTTACTTGGAAGAAGTAAAAAAATATATCTACAGAAAGCTGTTTAGAAGTATTTTGTAATTGTTCCTCTTTCTGCATATCTAGTTATAATCCATGCAAATATACGTGCAATTAGTCAGTTTGTCTACCAAATGTACTCATTCATAATTACCATTCTCTTCCCTCATTACATTTTATTATCATACATTTAAATGTGTGTGGAAGAAAGAGGAAACCATTTGGTTATAAACAGCAAAATGCAGAAGCCTGAATTGAAGGCAAATTCAGTAATAGAAAGTTAAGCTGTGTGAACAGCCTAGAAATTTCAGATATGTACAATAAATCCACCCTAACATCTGTGCTGAATATTTTTAAATAAAAAGCTACTTTGAGAAAGATTTAATTGGGATATTTCATTATACTTAAACCATTTTGTATTCCATTAATGTAAGTTAAAACATTACCACCTAGCTCATTTCGTCATTTCCAGTTAGATTTATAAAGCATTTTATTTTGGTTATCTAAAGTTACATTATCATAATATAAGTGTATATTTAATAATAATTTTGCAATAATAATGACAGTTAAAATTATTAGTGATTTCTGTACTTAAGAAAGCGATCCTCATACATAACCAGTTATAACATGTTTCAGGATATACATGGGTCTGTAATCTGAATCATGTGTTTTGTATCAATAAACAACTACTATAAGTGCATGAGTTTTCTGTGAGTTAACTCTATGAATAATAATTTTGAGATGCTACACTTTTACAACAAAATTCTATCTTGTCCAAGTCTTAAATCTATTTTTAAAAGTCAAAAAAAGTCCTCAAAGTGACCTAGCTTTCATTGTCTTATTTTCAACCACCAAAGCATTGAATATTTTTAGGAGAAAGCTCTTTTATGTTTGATGGCTTATCTCTTGTAGATATCTGGTTAAGAGCCTGGAGAAAAATTAAGTTACATTGAACTAATTTACCATGACTGCCAAGTGTATGGTAAATGTCTAATTGGTAGGCTGTTTGTATTTGTTCTTACTTTGACAAGATGACTTTAAAGCAGTTTCCATGGATTTTTATTCCAAATTTTATTCTTGTTCCAAAATGTTTAGGAAAAAATAAAACCTAAAATGAATTCCAATGCATGATATGAGGCAGTTGCTTGCATTTTCATTATATTATATTGTGTGGATTCTATATGACTACATATGTTGAGGCATGGAAAAAGGAGATTTTTTAAAAATCTAAGAAAAAGCTAGGCTTATGCTGAAAATAAGCGGGGATTTATATGCTTAGGCTTTCAACACCACATCCTCTAATAACTAAATTCCCTACATACAAATGCATTTTTTTCCAAGAATATGTTCATAGGTCCAATTTGTTAGTAAGTTCAACAAAGTTGGTCTAGGTATCCAACTAAAACAATCAGCTATATAATACTGTACTGTAATAGGTTTGTAATACTTTTCATACAAATAATACACAAAAAAAGAAACAATCACACAAAAAATAAAACATTTTTAATCTCATAGTACAGTACCTTGAAAATTACAGTGATCCCAACTACATCACCATTGCTTTTACATTTGCTTCTGGACATCCTGAGCTTGAAATAAAGATAGTGTTATACTATATACAGTTCTGAGCAGTAAAGTACCACAAAAGGACAACCACTTGTAGGGGATGTATGTACATGACAATGTATGCCAGACATGTAAACTAACAGGTGATTGGACATGTGAACACGTTTATAGCTTTGAAAGCTTGCAACTTGAAGGTATGTGTGGAGGGGACTTACTGTACTTATCTGTTAACAGTGATTTTGTATGGAGTTAGGTAAGGTGTGGACAACGTAAATGAAAAATAATAAAAAGGACAAAAATAAAAGAAAAACTTTTGAGGCATCATTAAAAATATTCTGCTTTCAAAATATGGCCACTCTTCAGATAATTATTTCACCTCTTATACAATATATACCATTTGGGACTTGTCGGTATTTCCAACATGGGTAACTAACATGATCTCTTGATTCTGTTATTATCCTGCTTGAAATTTTCCAGTAGCTTCTTATTACAATGAGAATAAAAATCACAACTTTTTGCATTGGCTTACTTGTTTTATCTTTTCTTTCATGTTCAATCTCATTTCTTACTTCTGCCTGTTCTCTTTTATTCACAGTGCTGCTCTTTACTGGTTGCTTCAAAACACCAAGTGCTTTCCTACCTTACTGGTAGTGAGAACTCTTCTTTCTGCTTATTCCAATTGATCTTTATTTACAGAGCTCCTTCTTTTAATCAGGATCTCAACTTATGTGTCACCTCTTCTGAGAACCTTCACTCATCATTGATAATGAGCATTATGTTTACTGTCACAATAGCAATTTCTTCTTCTCCTGTAGTTTAAATATAATTTCTGATATGAATCCACAATTTATGAGTATTTGACTTCATTCTAAGTTAAAGTCATGATTTTCTCTGAGTTTATCAAAACTATATGCAATTCTTTCCAGGTATTCTTTACATATGTGGGTACTGAGCTAGGTAGGATTTTGTGATATAGGTAAACATATACTAGGGTTTTCAAAGGAATAGCTTCTTAATATTATGAGAATAATTTATTTCTTTTTCTTTCTCTGGAACTTGACATTGACAAAGTCAAGGAAGTATGCAGCCTGATATGTGCTTGGCAGACCCAAACAATAGAAAATCTACTATAAGATGAAGATGATACTAAGTCTAGTCACTTTGTGGTTATTAATAAGCTACTGATTCTAATTAGCCCTGAGGTCTACTCTGCCTCTGTACCCTGAAGAACAAAAACATTAAAAATTAGGGATTATTTCAATTACTAACATTAAATACAAAATGGAGACTGGAATTGAAAATACCCTAAATAGATGAAATCATTTAAGCCACATAAGTAAAATTAAATCCAGCTTATGTCACAAATATAAGTGAAGTTTAACTTAGGTTATATTTTGTAAGAAACTCTTATAACCTTAAAAGAAACTTCAGTCATGATTCAGAAGTGGTATAAGATGATCGTTTTTAATCTATCCCTGGTCATCTGGAAACCCCCATTGTACTAACCAATTGTTGTAAAAATAAAATAGTTTCCACAATTTCACTTCCTAAGCCATCCTGTAATGTTATGGCCTTCACATTCATCTCGGTTTTGAATTTGAAAGCTCCCAGTTTGCTAACTGTTCCTATACTCATAATAAACTGCAAATACCATTTTATTAATCTAGTGATTTTAATTTTTCTTTTTCTGGATTTTTTAGTCTTATTCATGTTTATATTTCTAGTACCTACAATATGATCTGCACATAGTAGGAAAAAAAATGTTGGATAAATAATAAAAATGGTTGGGATCAATAAATCTCAGTCAATTTGATTAACACTACAGAGTCGGACACGACTGAAGCAACTTAGCAGCAGCAGATTCTTTAGTCTGTGTCCTCTTACTCTGATAGAAGCTTAGAGATCCCATTGAAATCACCAATCACATTAGGCCTCAAAGTTCTAAAAGTCTTACTATATTTTTAAAATTCTAACTCTAATCCATGTTAAATTAACACTGTTTCTGTCTAGTTTCTGGACCATAAAGAATTGAATCTTTTGAATCGTGGTGCTGAAGAAGACTCTTGAAAGTCTTTTGACTCCAAGGAAATCAAACAAATCAACCCTAAAGGAGATCAACCCTGAATATTTATTGAAAGGACTGATGCTGAAGCTGAAGCTGCAATACTTTGGCCACCTGATGAGAAAAGCCAACTCATTGGAAAAGACCCTGATGATGGGAAAGATGGCAGGCAAAAGGAGAAGGGGGGTGGCAGAGGATGAGATGGTTAGATAGCATCACTGTTGCAAAGGATGTAATTTTGAGCAAACTCCAGGAGATAGTGAAGGGCAGAGAAGGCTGGCATGCTGCAGTTCATGGGGTCGCAAAGACTGGGACACTACTTTGCGACTGCACAAAAACCATCTAGCTTAACTGTTTAGTTTAGGGTCGTTTCTATTTAATGGAATTCTTACTAATGCCTGAAACTTAGCCTCAGCTCTAACATCTATGTTTCTAGTCCTAACCTCTTTCTTGGGTCATCCTAACTATTAACTACTGCCACAAAAATACACCATAATCATCTCAAACTCACCATACATGTTTACATAAAAACACTGTGCTTTTCTATTCTTGTTCCTAAGTTTTATTCATTGGAATTTGAGATGTAAGTGCTTGAGCCAAAATAGTTATATAAGACTATTAGGTGAATATGAGAGAAAAGATGGGAAAAAGCTATAAGTCTCACACTATTGAAGGTCATTAAGTTCTTCTTTATTTTTATCTCTTCTATTTAAGAGAGATTAAACATCTATTTTGTTTATGTTGCTACTATTTTAGGTTGCATCATTTGTAAGTAAATTTAATTCTAACCAATATATATCTATATAGATATAGATATAGTTATAGATATACAGATATATATATATATATATATATACACACACACACACACACACACACACACACACAGTATGTAACACACACAAACACACATTTCAGTGCAAAATCTATGACTGGCATATATCTTTGTCCTAAAAGTATATACCAAATTATTTTGTAGATTAGAGAGATCTGCCTTCTCTGTAATGGTTCAGGCCAGAATAGTAGGGAAAAGATAAGCAGAGATTTTAGAACCAGTTTCTCCCTCTAAATGAGTGTGTTCTTGAAAAATTCACTTTTCTGTAATTCTATATAAAAATTATTGTGGATAAAATTAATGTCTAAATCAAAGGACTGCCATAGGATTAAATTAGATAGTATTGCACAAATTTTAAGAATAGAGGGAAATTATACAGCGTTGTTTGAATTATGCACAAGTATTTGCCCATTTTATAGTGTTGTTTCTTTAAGCTTTCAGAGTGTCAATGCCTTCATTAGCAAAGATATAAGATACACTTCATAGAGTTATGAGAAATAAGTAAAATGGTGTATATAAACCATTTAGAATAGTTCTTTATGTATATTAAAACATCAATACTCAATACATATTATAGTTTTATCTATTTTTGCAAAGTTGTTTTGGAGATTTGATTCATGACAATAATTCTTCTAGAAATTGGTTTATAAGCAAGTTTTCAAATAAAGGGTGTTACTTTTCTTCACAATTTTGTAATTATATATAGTTATTAACTGATTACGCCCTAAAACATGATTTACTTTATTTATTTATTTTTTTAATTTAATTTAATTTAATTTTTTTAATTTTATTTTATTTTTAAACTTTACAATATTGTATTGGTTCTGCCATATATCGAAGTGAATCTGCCACAGACATACATGTGTTCCCCATCCTGAACGCTCCTCCCTCCTCCCTCCCCATACCATCCCTCTGGGTCATCCCAGTGCACCAGCCCCAAGCGTCCAGTATCGTGCACCGAATCTGGACTGGCGACTCATTTCATATATGATATTATACATATTTCAATGCCATTCTCCCAAATCATCCCACCCTCTCCCACTCCCACAGAGTCCAAAGACTTATAAATTAACTTTAAAACATCTTAGAGCAGTTTTAGATTTACAAAAAAAAATGTTGCAAAGGTAGTACAGTTTCCAATTATGCTGTAAACAATCCCCTTTAGTAGTAATATCTTGCTTTAGTATGTTGCATTTATAACAGTCAGTAGACCAAAATTAATAACTTACTTTTAAACAAACTCTATATTTTATTTTATTTAGATTTCCTTTTTTTTTTTTAACCTGATGTTATTTTTCTGTTTCAGGATCCCATCCAAGATACCATATTATACATATTCATCGTCTCTCCTTAGGTTCCTCTTAGCTGTAATAGTTTCTTAGTGTTACCTTGCTTTGCTTGACTTTGATAGTTTTGAGAAATACTGGTCAGATATTTTGTAAAATGTGCCTCAGTTGCTATTTGTCTGATATTTTTCTCAAGCTTACACTGGGGTTATATATTTACAGAAGAAGGTGGCAAAGATAAAGTGTCATTTTCATCACATCTTGTCAAATGTGTATAAACTTAATAGGATTTATCATTGTGGATGTGGAACTTGTTATTTGCCTGAGGTAGTGTTTAAAAGGTTTCTTCATTGTAAAAAAAATTTTTTTTCTTTGTCATACTGTATTGTTTGGAATGAAATCATTACTTGCAACACACTTCAGCTAACAGGGCAAGGACATGTATGATGTATATTAGCTTGGGTACACACACATACCATAAATATGTCATATGTGATCGCATGTATCTTTCTAAAGCTAAACATGACTAGTGATGTCTTTAACTGCAATCTATTTTCACATGGATCATTCTAGCTTTCTCCCCTTGCTTATTCTAAAATCTTACTCCATTCATTTACATAAACATTACCCACTTACCTAACTGTTCAATTTCAGTATGCATGAATGCGTGTGTTAAAATTATGAACGCATAATCCCTTGGGAAAGAAATGTGAAGTAGATTATGCAATTATCTAGTTATTTAAGGTGGTACTATTGTTCCTGAATCCCTTCAGTTAGTTTATTTCACACACATGTAAACATTCCACATTGTATCCTAGGATACATTGAACACTTTTCAGGTTTTTTTTTTTTTTTTTTTTTTTAATTCAGCTCAGTTCAATTCAATTCAGGTGCTCAGTCATTGCCAACTCTTTGCCATCCCATGGACTGCAGCACACCAGGCTTCCCTGTCCATCACAAACTTCCAGAGCTTACTCAAACTAGTGTCCTTCAAGTCAGTGATGTCATCCAACCATCTCATCCTCTACCATCCCCTTCTCCTCCCGCCTTCAATCTTTCCTAGCATCAGGGTCTTTTTCAATGAGTCAGTTCCTTGCAGCAGGTGGCCAGAGTATTGGAGTTTCAGCTTCAGCATCAGTCCTTCCAATGAATACTCAGGATTGATTTCCTTTAGGATGGACTGGTTGGATCTCCTTGCTGTACAAGGAACTCTCAAGAGTCTTCTCCAACATCAAATTCATAATTCAAATTCATAAATCAAAAGCATCAATTATTTGGTGCTCAGTTTTCTTTATAGTCCAACTCTCACATCCATACATGACTACTGGAAAAACCATAGCTTTTACTAGATGGCCTCTGTTGGAAAAGTAATGTCTAGGCTGTATAGGTTGATCATAGCTTTTTTTCCAAGGGGTAAGTGTGTTTTAATTTCGTGGCTTCAGTCACCATCTGCAGTGATTTTGGAGCCCCCCAAAATAAAGTATGTCACTATTTCCACTATTTCCCCATCTATTTGCCGTGGAGTGATAGAACCGGATGCCAAAATCTTAGTTTTCAGAATGTTGAGTTTAAGCCAACATTTTCATTCTCCTCTTTCACTTTCATCAAGAGGCTCTTTAGATCTTCTTCACTTTCTACCATAAGGGTGATGTCATCTGTATATCTGAGGTTATTGATATTTCTCCCGGCAGTCTTGATTCCAGCTTGTGCTTCATCCAGCCCAGCATTTTGCATGATGTACTGTGCATATAAGTTAAACAAGTAGGATGACAATATACAGCCTTGACCTACTCTTTTCCCAATTTGGAACCAGTCTGTTGTTCCACGTCCAGTTCTAAGTGTTGCTTTTGACCTGCATACAAATTTCTCAGGAGAAAAGTTAGGTGGTATGGTATTCCCAAATCTTGAAGAATTTTCCACAGTTTGTTGTGAGCCACACTTTTAAAGGCTTTGGAGTAGTCAATAAAGCAGAGGTAGATGTTTTTCTGAAACGCTCCTTCTTTTTTTATTATCCAGCAGATGTTGGCAATTTGATCTCTTTTTCCTCTGGCTTTTCTAAATCTAGCTTGAACATCTGGAAGTTCATGGTTCACCTACTGTTGAATCCTGGCTTACAGAATTTTGAGCATCACTTTGCTAGCATGTGAGATGAGTGCAATCATGCAGTAGTTTGAGCATCCTTTGCCATTGCCTTTTTTAAATTAAAATTCAGTCTGTATTGTAAGGTTCTATAGGTTTTAGCAAATGCACTGATTTTTTGCACTTTGTTTTCTCTGTCCCCTCTGTTTAATAACTCAGTATGGGCACAGATTTTCAGTACTGGGTTTAAAATGCATTATTATTTTGTTTGGGAATATCTTTAGTCCACTTAGTCTGCTTTGCTGCCTCTGGTGGAAATTCATACCTGAAACTAAGCAAAAATTCCTAAAACAATATTTTCTATGTAGTGATAAACTGGATTGAATAAAATATTTATGCAATTGATAAATCTGAGTAGTAGGAATGTTGAAAAAATATGTAGAAAATAATCTCTGAACCTTTCTAATAAATAAGTGTTGGTATTGTTGAGGTTTTTGCTCAGTTGCCAAGTTGTGTCCAGCTCTTTGTGACCCCATGGACTCCTGTCCCTCATCATCTTTCAGAGTTTATTCAAGTTCATGCTCATTGAATTGGTGATGTCATCAACCATCTCATCCTTTGTTGTCCTCTTCTTCTGCCTTTTATATTTACCTGCATCAGGGTCTTTTCCAATGAATCAGCTATTCTCATAAAAGTAATTCTGTAGGTATAACTCACCTTAAATAATAAATATATAAAGAAGAAAGCTCCTGGAGGTGATGGAATTCCAGTTGAGGTATATCAAATCCTAAAAGATGATGCTGTGAAAATGCTGCACTCAATATGTCATCAAATTTGGAAAACTCAGAAGTGGCCATAGTACTGGAAAAGGTCAGTTTTACTTCCAATCCCAAAGAAAGGCAGTGCCAGAGAATGCTCAAACTGCTGCACAGTTGCACTCATTTCACACTCTAGCAAAGTACTGCTCAAAATTCTCCAAGCTCAAAATTATCCAAGCCAGGCTTCAACAATTCTGTGAACATCTGTGACCTTCCAGATGTTCAAGCTGGATTAGAAAACACTGAAAAACCAGAGATCAAATTGCCAACATCTGTTGGATCATCAAAAAGCAAGACAGTTCCAGAAAAACATCTACTTCTGCTTTATTAACCATGCCAAAGTCTTTGATTTGTGGATCACAACAAACTGTGGAAAATTCTTAAAGAGATGGGAGTACTAGATCACCTGACTTGTCTCCTGAGAAATCTGTATGCAGGTCAGGAAGCAACAGTTAGAACTGGATAGAACAACAGACTGGTTCCAAATCGGGAAAGGAGTACATCAAGGCAGTATATCGTCACCCTGCTTATATAACATATGCAGAGTACATCATGCAAAATGCTGGGCTGGACAAAGCACAAACTAGAATCAAGACTGCTGGGATAAATAGCAATAATCTCAGATATGCAGACACACCACACTTATGGCAGAAAGTGAAGAACTAAAAAGCCTCTTGATGAAAGTGAAAATGGAGAGTGAAAAAGTTGGCTTAAAACTCAACATTCATAAAATTAAGATCATGGCATCTTTTCCCAACACTTCATGGCAGATAGATGGGGAAGCAATAGAAACAGTGATGGATTTTATTTGGTGGGGGGAGCTCCAAAATCACTGCAGATGTTGACTTCAGGCATGAAATTAAAAGACACTTGCACCTTGGAATAAAAGTTATGACCAATCTAGACAGTATATTAAAAAGCAGAATCATTACTTTGCCAACAATGGTCCATCTAGCCAGAGCTATGGTTTTTCCAGTGGTCATGCATGGATGTGAGAATTGGATGATAAATAAAGCTGAGCAGTAAAGAATTGATGCTTTTGAACTGTGGTGTTTAAGAAGACTCTTGAGAGTCCCTGGACTTCATGGAGATCCAACCAGTCCATCTTAAAGGAAATAAGTCCTGAATATTCATTGGAAGGACTTATGCTGAAGCTGAAACTCCAATATTTGGCTACCTGATGCGTAGAACTGACTCATTGATAAAGACCCTGATAATGGGAAAGTTGAAGGCAAGAGGGGAAGGGGACAATAGAGGATAAGGTGGATGAATGGCATCACTGACTCAATGGATATGAATTTGAGTAAGCTCCGGGCATTGGTGATGGACACAGAAGCCTGACTTGCAGCAGTCCATGGGGTCACAAAGAGTCACACACCTAAGCGACTGAACTGAATTGAACTTGTAAAGCGAGCTTGCTCTTTCTCAAGGTAGCCCTATCTGGGCCAGCCCCAAAGTAGCTTGATCACATTGCTTTCTAGTTTTTGATGTCTGTCAGCTGAGAGTGTGGTTGGGCCCCTCCACTGGAAAGCTTGGTCTTTCTCTCAGCATGATAGCTAGTTTCCAAGAGCAAGTATTCCATGAGACAAGAACTAAAAGTTCTATACATCTTTCTAAATTCCATATATATGCGTTAGTATACTGTATTGGTGTTTTTCTTTCTGGCTTACTTCACTCTGTATAATAGGCTCCAGTTTCATCCACTTCATTAGAACTGATTCAAATGTATTCTTTTTAATGGCTGAGTAATATTCCATTGTGTATATGTACCACAGCTTTCTTATCCATTCATCTGCTGATGGACATCTAGGTTGTTTCCATGTCCTGGCTATTATAAACAGTGCTGCGATGAACATTGGGGTACATGTGTCTCTTTCAATTCTGGTTTCCTTGGTATGTATGCCCAGCAGTGGGATTGCTGGGTCACAAGGCAGTTCTATTTCCAGTTTTTTAAGGAATCTCCACACTGTTCTCCATAGTGGCTGTACTATTTTTCATTCCCACCAACAGTGTAAGAGGGTTCCCTTTTCTCCACACCCTCTCCAGCATTTATTGCTTGTAGACTTTTGGATAGCAGCCATTCTGACTGGCATGAAATGGTACCTCATTGTGGTTTTGATTTGCATTTCTCTGATAATGCATGATGTTGAGCATCTTTTAATGTGTTTGTTAGCCATCCGTATGTCTTCTTTGGAGAAATTTCTATTTAGTCTTTTGGTCTCTGTGGGAGAGGGAGAGGGTGGGATGATTTGGGAGAATGGCATTGAAACATATATAATATTATATATGAAACAAGTCACCAGCCCAGGTTCAGTACACGATACTGGATGCTTGGGGATGGTGCACTGGGATGACCCAGAGGGATTTGGTATGGGGAGGGAGGAGAGAGGAGGGTTCAGGATGGGGAACACATGTATACCTGTGGTGGATTCATTTTGATATATGGCAAAACCAATACAATATTGTAAAGTTAAAAAATAAAAGGAACAAAAAAAAGAAAAATAAATAAATAAGCTACATAGTTCAAAAAAAAAAAAAAAAAAAGAACTAAAAGTTACCAGTCTTTAAGACCTAGGTCTAGAAACTGGTAAAAGTGTTACTTCTACCATTTTACATTGGTCAAAGCAGTCACCCAAGGTGATGGGGAAGAGCTATGAACTCACTTAAGTGAGAAAAGAATCAACTAATTTGTGGCTATTTTAATCCTTCATAGAAGTCTTCAGTATATTTCTACTAGGTATTAAATTTATTTTTAGATGCATAAAATATAATGCTGCTGATAGGCAGGGGATGTGGGTTGATCCCTGGGTGGGGAAGATTCCCTGGAGAAGGGCACAGCAACCCACTCCAGTATTCTTGCCTGCAGAATCCCACGGACAGAGAATTCTGGTGGGCTACAGTCCATAGGTTCACATAGAGTCAGACAAGACTGAAGCACATATTCTGTATGAATTGTTTTATAAATGTTTGCTGCTTATATGAAGAACGACAAATGCTTTTTCAAAATGAATTGCACAATAGCTGAGAAAGATTAAGAAGTAAAATTTTCTTTTTTAATTAATAAATTAATTTTAATTGGAGGATAATTTCTTTACAGTATTGTGATGGGTTTTGCCATACATCGACATGAATCACTCACGGATGCATATGTGTTTCCCCATCCTGAACATCCCTCCCACTTCCCTCCCCCCATCCCTCTAGGTTGTCCCAGAACATCTGCTTTGAGGGCCCTGCTTCATGCATTGAACTTGAACTGGTCATCTATTTTACATATGGTAATATACATGTTTCAATGCTATTTTATCTAATCATCCTACCTTTGCCTTCTCCCACAGAGTCTAAAAGTTTCTTCTTTATATCTGTGTCTCTTTTGCTGCCTTGCATATAGGATCCTAGTTATCATCTTTCTAAGTTCCATATGTATGTTTTAACATACTTTATTAATGTTTCTCTTTCTGACTTACTTCACTATGGATAATAGGCTCCAGTTTCATCAAAGGAGGTACAATTTTCAGTTGCAAAAGGATGAAGTGAGTTGTGAGTATGAAATGTACCCATGGTGAGTGTAGTCAATAACTATGCAATAACTTTGTATGGTGACATATGGTAACTAAACATATCATGTGACCATCTTGAAATGTGTAGCAATATTCAATCACTATGTTGTATAACAGGAACTAACATAGTGTTTTAGGTTCATTATACTTCTAAAACAAACTCGTAGAAAAAGAGATTATACTTGTGATTAACAGAGGTGAAAGGATAGGGGATTAGAGGAAGATAGTCAAAAAGTAGAAACTTCCAGTTCTAAGATAAATGAGTACAACAGCAAAATATATTATATAATGTACATCATCATAAATGTGACTAACAGTGTATGTTACAGATGAAAATTAAGATTGTAAGACTTGAGCTCTCAATACAAAGAAAATATATTTTTCATATTTAATTTTTTATCTATATGGAATGATGGATGTTCAACAAATTTATTATGGTAATCATTTCATGATGTATGTAAGTCAAATCATTATGCTATATCAGTTCAGTTCAGTCACTCAGTTGTGTCTGACTCTTTGCGACCCCATGGACTGCAGCAAGCCAGGCCTCCCTGTCTAACACCAGCTTATGGAACTTGTTCAAACTCATGTCCATCAAATCAGTGATGCCATCCAACCATCTCATCCTCTGTTGTCCCCTTAAAATATGTTGTATACTTTAAAATATACAGTGCTTATGTGAATTACATATCAATAAAACTGGAAGAAAAATATGACTTACTGTCATTTATTTTGATAGGTATCAGATCAGTAGCTTAGTCATGTCTGACTCTTTGCAACCCCATGAATTGCAGCACGCCAGGCCTCCCTGCACCATCTCCCGGAGTTCACTGAGACTCACATCCATCGAGTCAGTGATGCCATCCAGCCATCTCATCCTCTGTTATCCTCTTCTCCTCTTGCCCCCAATCCCTCCCAGCATCAGAGTCTTTTCCAATGAGTCAACTCTTCGCATGAGATGGCCAAAGTACTGGAGTTTCAGCTTTAGCATCATTCCTTCCAAAGAAATCCCAGGGCTGATCTCCTTCAGAATGGACTGGTTGGATCTCCTTGCAGTCCAAGATAGGTATATGGTATATTTATTAATTTGAATGGTTTTCTTGGACATTCCTTTTATATTTTAATGTATAGGATAATGTCATCTTTAAATAATATGATTTTTATTTATTCTTTTTCATTCTTCATATATATTTATTTAGCTGTATAAGAATACATGTGCTCCATTTAAGTTATCATTACCAAAATCAAAGTAATAATGGAGATTTATTTCACTGATTCAGATCCCAAGTATGTTGTTAACAGAAGCTGTGAGAGTTGGCAAGTTTCCTTTCTTATCTCAGGGAAAAACTTTGATATTTCATCATTAAGAATCAAGTTTTATTTTTCAGAGAAAACTTTTATGAGATTAAGGACATTTTCTTTACTTGCTAGTTTGCTAATAATTTTTATTAAGAAAGGAAGGGGAAAAGAGGAGGGATAAACTGGGAGATTGGGACTGACATATACACACTATCATATATAAGATAGATAACTAATAAAAACTTACTGATAGCACAGGGAACTCTACACAGTACTCTGTAATGACCTATATGGGAAAGGATATAAAAAAGGGTCAACATATGCACATGTATAACTGATTCACTTTGCTATAAACCTGAAACTAACATAAAATTGCAAATCAACTACATTCCAATAAAAATTTTAAAAAAATGAATAGATGTTACACTGGTCAAACTTAGGACTTTTTTTTTCTTTTTATAATCAATTATTGATTTTTTACATGTTGGTACAAATGTTGTTGTTGTTCAGTCTCTAAGTCATGTCTCACGCTTTGTGACGCTATGGACTACAGCATTCCATTTCCTTCACTATCTCCCACAGTTTGCTCAGTCACGTCCATTGAGTTGGTGAAGCTATTCAACCATCTCAAGCTCTGCCCACCTTCTCCTTTTGCCTTCAATCTTTCCCAGCAGCTGGGTCTTTCCCAATGAGCCATCTCTTCACATCATGTGATCAAAGTTTTGGAGCTTCAGTATCAGTCCTTCCAATGAATATTCAGGACTGATTTCCTTTAGGATTGACTGGTTGGATCTCCTTGCAGTCCAAGGGACTCTCAAGAGTCTTCTCCAACACCACAGTTTAGAAGAATCAATTCTTTGGCACTCAGCTTTCTTTTTGGTCCAACTCTCACATCCATATGTGACTACTGGAAAAAACATAGCTTTGACTATACAGACCCTGTCGACTAAGTGATGTCTGCTTTTTAATACACTATATTGGTTTGTCACAGCTTTCCTTTCATTTATTTCCTCATTTTAAATTTTTGTAGACAATTTCAAGCATACCTACATAGTCCTCAGTATTAATGAATAGTCATGAAAAACATCTTTCATAACCTCTCTAAGAAGGAAACTCAAGATAGAGCATTTTCTTTGCAGTCCTTTCTATGGGATACTATGCCTCTATTTCATAGTATTCTAGTAAAGCATATCCCGTTCTGCATTCTGTTTTCATGGAGCATTTTTTTATATATAAGAGCTTTACTCTCTGAAAGCTGAGAAAATAGAAACATAAGACACAGGATATAGAATTTAGGCAATCTCCAGGTACAGAATTTCTCAGTTTTCTCTTAAATATTTAGACATTTCTAGATATCTTATTCCTTCTCTTTCCTTAACCTCAAATAATTTTGCCTACTTTCTTGGAAGTCATCTATTTTTTCAAACATGTATTTCCTATTATTATATCTAAAATATTTAGCTCTGTTTTTGAAGGAGAGATTTTCAGCGTGTCCACTTTGCATATACCTCAAAGAAGAAGATGTTTCCTCCATTCTTTCTTCTCCTATATTTCAATTTCCACCATACTCTTTTTTTTCCCTCACCATGTTTGTTTCTTATTCTTTTTCAAGTTACTCCTGTTTTTCAAATGTCTGGTTATACTTGGATGAAAGTTTTGTGTGAATATGTCAAGTATATCAAAGTGATGGGCCTCACTGTAGTGTGTTTACTTGAGCTACTTCCTTGAAGGAATCACAGCTGTCAATAAAATAGGTTTTTCTTGATGGGCTCGTTAGCGTCCATTGACTGGAACACTTCAATACTTTTCTGGGAAGTACTAGCTTGACCCCTTTTTCAGCATTTTGAAAGTATGTGTGTGTGCGCACACACACACAATTGACCAATCCATTTCTTCCAACCTTTGAATTAGATGTTCTTAGACAAGAGTTTAAAATGATCAAAATGATCTTTCTCTCTCTCTCCTTTTTTTTTTTTTTTGTCTTCTAGTTCTATGATATAAATTCTAAATCTAGAATTAAAAGATCACTGTGTTCTAGAAGACCTTAAAGTACTGTTTATTTCTTAAACTGAAGGAAATGTTTTTCTGGGAATGCATACATACATAGATTAATATACTGTTGCTGTTGAATAGAGAGGATTCAAATGTCACTTGCTGCCAAAACAGAACAGATAGATGTACATGTGTCTATGGCTAATATTTGCTTTTTCTCATCCCTCATTAAATATTTTCCTTGCCATACAGATGGTATCCAAGCTATAGTTTAAAAAAATTATAAAAGAAAAAAATTGGCTCCATAAACAATCTGTAGACTAAAAACCTGTTGATAGCAATTTTTAATGATTATTACCAAGTATTTTATGAATTTTGTAACTGATCTCATTAGCACATTGTTTCATTCTTGAATGTAAAGATGATTGTGTAGGCCTTTGGCAGACACATATTATTATAGCTAAGTGTTTTAGTTTTTATTTGTTTCTTGAGAAACAGGGTTGACAGTGAAGCACCATCTCTTTTATCACAATAGTTGACATTCCAAAGAAGGGCAGTCCATTAATCTTCAGTATTTCTTAAGCTAAACGTTGCACTTAAATCAATTTCTTATATGATACTTATTCCT
The DNA here is from genome assembly GCF_003369695.1 of Bos indicus x Bos taurus. Lineage (NCBI taxonomy): Eukaryota > Metazoa > Chordata > Mammalia > Artiodactyla > Bovidae > Bos > Bos indicus x Bos taurus. The sequence goes on from NC_040090.1 coordinate 73,005,418, forward strand.
CTTTCTCCTGTACATTGTCTCTGAACAACTGTACAGTCTATTTCTTTACTTCTTTATAGCCTATATCCTGTTCATTTTTTCCAATGAAATTTTAATTTTATACCTGTTTTCAGTTCACAGCACAATTGAGAGGAATGTACTTAAGCTTCCCGTACTTAAGGCTGGTATGTTCTCATGTAGTGACTGTTGCTGAAGAAGCTGGGCCACCAGATGTTTGCAGGGTTCTGGGCTAAAGATAATATCCCACTAATTTTTAAAGTGATTTTAAAAGGGCATACTTAGGATGAATTTCTGATTACTTGAAAGAGATTAATACTCTTTTGAAATTCCTTAAACGTATTCCATACTTGTAACATTTGTTTTCCATGCACCTCATTTCTGTAATTTGTTTTAATAATCACAAGGACAAGCAAGCATCATAACCTACTATGTCTTATTATATGATTTTTATTTTTTACACATTTTCTTATAGTGAGTCTGATCTGTGTAGGTATGCTCAGTACATGTAGACTGAGCACATTCAATAGTGAAAGCTTTTTAATGACTACGCAAGGTACTTCAAATATAAAGATGTGTTGGTTGTTACTGAACTCACCAGTACTGTTTTTTCTCTGCTTGTTCACACTTTTCAATATTCTAAATTAATGTTTGCTACAGTTCCATCTCCACTGATGACATCTTGCTTGACCTGATTCTCTGGCTACTGGTCAAGTTTCATGACCTATGATTTACTTATTAACCTCCTGTTAATACTTGTGGTGATTATTTAGAATTTTTGACTTTTTATATTGTCTCACAGACTTTTACAGACTTTCCAGGTGGCACTAGCAGTAAAGAACCTGCCTGTCAATGCAGGAGACACAATAGATGCAGGTTCGATCCCTGGCTTGGGAAGATCCCCTGGAGAAGGAAATGGCAAGCCACTCCAGGATTCTTGCCTAGAGAATCCCATGGACAGCTGGCAAGCTACAGTCCAGAGGTCACACAGAGTCAGACACAACTAAAGTGACTTAGCATGCATGCATGTTCATGGACTTTTACCTAAGAGCTACCCTAGGGTAGTACTAATACACACCCCAGGTATGATGTTTTCTGGATTTAAATCATTCACTGGTTTCCTAGGAAAAATGAGTTACAGAATTTGTGCACTCAAAGAATGCAAATTTCTTTTCCATCCAAAAGGAGTGTCATATCTAGTGGCCTACTAGACATGTACATTTTATCAATGTTAGATAAAATAATTTTACATGGAAAAGTAACCGCATGACTTACGCTGCTCATTTAATGACTTGATCTCTATTTGTTTCTAAACTCTTAGTTCAAGAACAAAAGATTATGATTCCATTTGCCATGCAATTGGATATTCTTATCTATAAGTATGACTCATTGACATTAATATATCTGTTTTATGGCATATACATAGTGAATAAATTTAGTGCACAAGAGTTAACTATGGATGTTAGACCACAATAAATATGTTACATGGAATAAAATTGTGTTGCCTATATTCAAGTGAGCATTTTGGAGTATATTGGTGATTTCATTTTTTATTTTTTTCTTTATTTGTGGAAGTGACTTTGGAATTTTAGTAAATGTTGGAAAACAAGGCTGAAAACATAGATGCAAGATAGTTAACTTATTTACCATAAGAAACAATGTAACACATCTTGAAAGCATCCAGGACAGGTAAAAGAAGTGGTGTCATATGAAATCACAAGCCAGTTTGGGACACAGTTTATGGGGAGTAGGAGAAGGGGACAGTACAGTGAAAATTTTAGTTGTTGCATGTAGACTTATCTGCATAGACTGTTTATTTATCCAGATTGCTAAGAATGCACTGAAACTAGGTTTGTTTTTTTGTTTTTTTTATTTTATTTTATTTAACTTTACAATATTGTATTGGTTTTGCCATATATCAAAATGAATCCGCCACAGGTATACATGTGTTCCTGACCCTCCTCCCTCCTCCCTCCCCATACCATCTTTCTGGGTCATTCCAGTGCACCAGCCCCAAGCATCCAGTATCGTGCATCGAACCTGGACTGGCGACTCATTTCATATATGATTTAATTAAAGAATATTCATAAATTAATGCTAACTTATATCTTGGATTGAATTCACAAAACATATTTGTTAAATTGTTATACTTGGACATCTTAAGGAGACTTTTTCACATTGATGCCTTAGGAGGTGAGCTAATCATTTACATTTGCTTTATCTTCAGGACTATTCTTAACAAATTATACACTGAGGGAGAATTTGAAACAAGGCACAATCCTGTGGAAAATATTAGGCACAGAGAAACAGATATCATGTTAAAAAATATCCTTATATATTGCACTTTTATTTAATATGGTTGAAATTAATTTATTTTGAATCTTAATCTGACTGTTTCATATATACAATATTTGTCTTTTTCAGGGCATTTCACAGACTGCTATATTAAATATTTATAACATTTTCTCTTTATATGAATCAAAATTATCACCATTCCTCTTCTCACTTATTTTACAAATGAAACTGCATGACTGATCTGTAGCATTTTTTTGGGAAGAAAAATGACTTGACATACAGCAGGAATATGCTCACCTGACAAGTCATCACTCTAAAGTCTCCATTAGCTCAATCAGAAAATGGCTATACAGTTAAAAAAAAAAAAAAAAAATAGGAGAGCTTGGAGTCTATTAGTCCCCTGGCTGTAGTTTGACAGACTTACAGGAAATAAAAAAAAATCTCAATTTTTCTCAGAGTCCTATAATATTAAAACTTTTTCCATCACTCCCTTATGGTTAACTTTATTTTCTCAGCTTGAAAAGCAAAGATAAGACAGAGAAAAGATAGACGAGGTGGAGAGAAAGGAGGAAGGCAGAGGAAGAGATGAAGGAAAGGAGGGAAAGACTGTGTTCATCTGAACTCAGTAATAACAGGTAATATTTCCAGAAGTGTCAAGGTTTAAGTTGTAGTTTCCAAAGTCAATCAAAAATCTATAGCTCATTCTTGGGATTAAGAATGATTGGTGAAATAAGATAAATATGGTGGCTCAGGGATAAAGGGGAAGTAATTCAATAACTATATTGAGGTCATGAATAATGAAATAGTAGCAAGTGGAGGTTTTTTGTAGAGTTTTTCAGTGGGGTCTTCTATCTGTGTTGCTATACACTACACTGAGAAAGCAAAATGTAGGAGAAATATAATTGCTTTCCAGGTTCAGAAAACTAATAGTGCAGCATCAGAGTTCATTTTGCTTTACTCTTGCTATAACCTATGAAAGGTTTTATCCCACTTTTCCAGGCAAGAAAACAATTTATCAAAAATGTTAGATTGTTGGTTTGTGTATTAGGTAATCACCATTAGCCCTTCAGTCAGGCCTCCAACTTTTCAATTTTTTTCCCCAGTTTTATTTATTATTTTTTATTTTATTTTATTTTATTTTTTAACTTTACAATATTGTATTGGTTTTGCTATATATCAACATGATCCACCACAGGTATACACGTGTTCCCCATCCTGAACCCTCCTCCCACTTCCCTCCCCGTACCATCCCTCTGGGTCCTCCCAGTGCACCAGCCCCAAGCATCCAGTATCGTGCATCGAACCTGGACTGGCGACTCATTTCATTCATGATATTATACATGTTTCAATGCCATTCTCCCAAATCATCCCACCCTCTCCCTCTCCCACAGAGTCTAAAAGACTGTTCTATACATTAGTGTCTCTTTTGCTGTCTTGTATACAGGGTTATTGTTACCATCTTTCTAAATTCCATATATATGCGTTAGTATACTGTATTGATGTTTTTCTTTCTGGCTTACTTCACTCTGTATAATAGGCTCCAGTTTCATCCACCTCATTAGAACTGATTCAAATGTATTCTTTTTAATGGCTGAGCAATACTCCATTGTGTATATGTACCATGGCTTTCTTATCCATTCATCTGCTGATGGACATCTAGGTTGCTTCCATGTCCTGGCTATTATAAACAGTGCTGCGATGAACATTGGGGTACACGTATCTCTTTCAATTCTGGTTTCCTCGGTGTGTATGCCCAGCAGGGGGATTGCTTGGTCATAAAGGCAGTTCTATTTCCAGTTTTTTAAGGAATCTCCACACTGTTCTCCATAGTGGCTGTACTAGTTTGCATTCCCACCAACAGTGTAAGAGGGTTCCCTTTTCTCCACACCCTCTCCAGCATTTATTGCTTGTAGACTTTTGGATTGCAGCCATTTTGACTGGTGTGAAATTGTACCCCTGGTGGTTTTGATTTACATTTCTCTGATAATGAGGGATGTTGAGCATCTTTTTATGTGTTTGTTAGCCATCTGTATGTTTTCTTTGGAGAAATGTCTATTTAGTTCTTTGGCCCATTTTTTGATTGGGTTATTTATTTTTCTGGAGTTGAGCTGTAGGAGTTTCTTGTATATTTTTGAGATTAGTTGTTTGTCAGTTGCTTCATTTGCTATTATTAAAGATTATTTCTTTACTGAGTTATTTTTATTGAAATATAGCTGATTTAAAATATTATATTATTTTCAAGTGGACAACATATTATTTTTGTAGAGTATCTTCATTAAAAGTCATTACAAGATAATTGCAGCAATTCCCTGTGCCATACAATATATCCTTGTAGTTTATCTATTTCATGCATAGTAGTTTGTACTCTCATATTCCATTAACTTGACCCTCCCCTCTTCACTCTCCCCTCTGGTAACTATTAGCTTCTTTTCTATATCTATGAAGCTGTTTCTCTTTTGTTATATAATTTATTTGTTTTATTTTTTTAGGTTCCAAGTATAAGTGATACTATACAGCATTTCTCTTTCTCTAACTTATTTCATTATTAAGCATATTTCTAACTTATTTCACTATATCAAGCATAATATTTTCTAGATTCATCCACATTCCTGAAAATAGCAGATTTCCATTTTTATAGCTAGTTAGTAATCCATTGCATATATCTATATATAGTATATATGTTTTTCTTTATTAATCCATCTGATGATGGATACTTAGATTGCTTCCATATCTTGGCTATTGTAAATAGTGCTGCTATAAACATTAGAGTATGTGTATCTTTTTGAATTAGTGTTTTCATTTTTCTGGTAATATACCCAGGAGTAGAAGTGCTGGATCATACGGCAGTTAAATTCTTAGTTTGTTTAGGAACCATCCTATGTTTTCCATACTGACAGCACCAATTTACATTCCCACAAAGTGTATAAGGGTTGCTTTTTCTACATAATATTACCAACACTTTTTATTTGTAGATATTTTCTCGATGGCAGCAATTCTGACTGATATGAGGAGATATCACATTGGGGATTTGGTTTGCATTTCTCTAATAATTAAGAATGCTGATAATATTTTCCTCTGCCTGTTTACCATCTATATGTTTTATTTGGAAAAAAATCTCTATTCAGGTTATTTGCTCATTTTTAGTTATTTAGTTTTTTCCATATTGTGTTCTATGAACTTTTCACATATTTTACTTATTAATCTCTAGTCAGTTATAGGACTTCCCTGATAGCTCAGTTGGTAAAGAATCTGCCTGTAATGCAGGAGACTGTGGTTTGATTCCTCAGATGGTAAGATCCCCTCGAGAAGGGATAGACTACCCACTCCAGTATTCTTGGGCTTCCCTTGTGGCTCAGCTAGTAAAGAATCTGCCTGCAATGCGGGAGACCTGGATTCAGTCCCTAGGTTGGGAAGATCCCCTGGAGAAGGGAAAGGCTACCCACTCCAATATTCTGGCCTGGAGAATTTCATGGACTGTACAGGCCATTAGGCCCCAAAGAGTTGGACATGACTGAGTGACTTTCACTTTTCAATCGAGCATATCACTTGTAAATATTTTCTCCCAGTTTATAGGTTGTCTTTTCATTTTGTGGATGGTTTGCTTTGCTGTTCAAAGTTTAATTAGCTTTAATTAAGCTTAACCTTATTAGTTTTATTAGGTCCCATTGTTTATTTTTTATTTTTATTTCATTTAACTTAGGAGACAGATCCAAAAAATATTGCTACAATTTATGTCAAAACATGTTCTGAGTATGTTCTTTTCTAGGAATTTTATGGTTTGAAATGTTACCCTTAGGTATTTAATTTATTTTGTTTGTTTTTTAAAATGATATGGAGAAATGTTCTAATTGCATTGTTTTACATGCAGCTGTCCAGTTTTCCCCACTTTTGGAAGAGACTGTCTTTTCTCCTTGCATGTTCTTGCTTCAATTTTTGTACATTAATTGACCAAACCCTCCAACTTTGCTCTTCATAAAACTTTATTTGGCTATTTGTGGTCTTTTGTGGTTACATACAAATTGTAGAAGTTTTTTTTTTTCTCTATTTCTGTTTAAAAATAATTGAAATTTGGTAAGAGTTGAATTAAATCTACTGATGGCTTTGGGTTTATAAACATTTTAATTCTGATCCACGAACACAAGAATCTGTCTATTTGTTTGTGTTTTATTCAATTTGTTTCAATTCTTTCTTTCAATTTCTCTTGATGAGGGTGAAAGAGAAGAGTGAAAAATCTGGCTTAAACTCAACATTAAAAAACTAAGATCATAGCATTTGGTGCCATCATTTCATGACAAAGAGAGAGGGAAAGGTGGAAACAGTGACAAATTTTATTTTGGGGAGCTCCAAAATTACTGCTGATGGTGACTTCAGCCTTGAAATTATAAGATGCTTGCTCCTTGGGAGGAAAACTATGACAAAGCCAAACAGCATATTAAAAAGTGAAGACATCACTTTATTGACAAAGGTCCATATAGCCAAAACTGTGGTTTTTGAATTACTCATGTATGAGTGTGAATGTTGGACCATAAAGAAGGCTGAGTGCTGAAGAACTGATATTTTTAAATTGTGGTGCTACAGAAGACTCTTGAAGGTCCCTTGGATTGCAAGGAGATAAAAACAGTCAATCCCAAAGGAAATCAACCCTGAATATTCATTGGAAGGACTGATGCTGAAGCTGAAGTTCCAATTCTTTGGCCACCTGATGTGAAAGGTGGACTCATTGAAAAAGACCCTGATGCTGGGAAAGATTAAGGGCAAGAGGAGAAGGGGTCAACAGAAAATAAGATGGTTGGATGGCATCCCCAACTCTATGGACATGAATTTGAGCAAACTCTGGGAGATAGTGAAGCACAAGGGGGCCTGGTGCGCTGCAGCGAATGGGGTCTCAAAAAATCTAACATGAATTAGTGACTGAACAAGAACAAAACTTCCTGAACCACTTAATGCTGTTCTGATGAAAATTTGAAAACTTGGAATAAAGCATAACTTGAGAGGAAAGAAAACTGCAATTAATTTTACTTTTAATAGGGAAAAATGTCTGTTGATGGTGATATTAATAGATTAATATATACTGTAATACAATTGCTGTAAACATTACCATTGTAGATGTTAAAATAACATCTACTTCATATATAGTACCCTTAGAGAAGGAAACTGATTCAAAACTTAAGCAGAAGTAATACATTCTATATATGAGGTCAATTTAGGAAAATTTTAGTAAGTTGCTGATGTGATATAAAATCTGTATTTAAATTACAAAATTCCATAAAATAATAAAAAGAGAATAATTTAAAACACTGACACAGATAGGAATATAATGTAACTAAATGTATCAAATAGGAATGGAGAGAAACAAAATGAAACTCACATTGGAAAAGTACAAGTTAGTGTATTCAGTGAAATAAAATTTTAAATAAGCATAAAATGAAGGTCAAATGCTAGACATGACAATGTCCAAAGAAATTTAGTGAGATATGATCAGAAAAATGAGACCTTTTCTCATGTGTGAGAAAAAGTGGAGCACCTGATTTTAAATCCAAATAGAGACCAATATCTGTATTAAATCTTTATTTTATTTTCTAAGATTAATTGAAAAACTTGTTGAGCACAAGTATTTGTTTACTATTGTTCACCAAATCAATATAAACCAAAAAATATTGATTAATTTCCCCTTGAAAGTAGCAAATAATAATATTTAGAACATAAAATGAGAGGATCTGAAAGTCTTTATAGGAGGTAGCATAGTAAAGTAGACAGGAAATTTGAAAAATCTGCTCCAAAATCATATAAGAAATGCTTGGTCAAAACTAATATTTGTCGTTTTTTTTTTTTTCAAAATCCAGGTATCAAACAGTTTTTTCTGAATTAGAATTAAATAAGTAATTGTATATAAGAAGAGAGAATTAATTGCTAAGATATGAACCACACGCATAAAAGTTAATATTCCACTATAAAATAAATATATGTAAAATTTTAACACATTTGTTTGCTATTAATCTCAGGTAAATAAATATACCCCTTATGGGGAGTGACTTCAATTGAATAGATTCTGTTGCAATCTCACAAAGAAAAGAATTTTGTTTACCATTCATCATATACTGTTTTCAGCATATGATGGAAATGTGGAATGAGAGCAAAATTCAGCATTTAATTAAAAGCACAAAACACATCTACACTTTATTATATGAGTGCACTCCAACAGTGAAATAGTACATTAGACTTACTTTTTGGCAAAAGACAGTTGATTTTAATTTTATTTTAATGTGACAAAGCTAGATATATTTTGAGTGAGATATAAAAAATGAAATCACTAATTTTTTATGACCCTTAAAGATCTGAAAGCAATCTGTAAGAGTGAAAGGGTGTTTGCCCTGTACATCTGGATGAGGTCCAGTTTGGGTAATTGCATTCCACCTGCCAAATTTTCTCCCTGTAGTTTCCAGACTGCAGAGCTGTTAGGCAGCTGCTACATGCTATCCCAGTGATGGTTGCAATTTTGCAATGAACAAAATGGCCCTCTTTTCTTTATTTGTTCAAAGATTTAATAGAAATCAATACTAGCATTAATTGTCTTGGAAAATATATATGCATATAAGAGAATCTTTTTACACAGAACCTACAACCTCTAAGCCATTTAACACTAAAGTTAAAAAATAATAATTAATGTTTTTCCTGAGTGATTTCTATTACATAGTGTAAGTATCTAAGCTGGAATCAAGATTGCCAGGAGAAATATCAACAACCTCAAAAATGCAGATGGCTCCATTCTAATGGCAGAAATTGAAGATGAACTAAAGAGCCTCTGATGCGGGTGAAAGAGGAAAATGAAAAAAGCTAACTTAAAACTCAATTGAAAAAACCAAGATGATGGCATACAGTTCCATCACTTCACAGCAAAGAGAAGGGGAAAAGTGGAATCAGGGACAGATTTTCTTTTCTTGGGCTCTAAAATGACTAGCATGCTGCAGTCCATGAGGTCACAAAAAGTCGAACAGGACTGAGTGACTGAACGAACTAAACTGAAAAAACTGTAGACAGTGACAGCAGCCATGAAATTAAAAGATGCTTGTTCCTTAGAAGAAAAGCTATGACAAACCTAGACAGTGTATTAAAAATCAGAGACATTAGTTTGCTGACAAAGGTCAGTATAGTCCAGGCTATGGTTTTTCCAGTAGTCATGTATGGATGTGATCATAACGAAGGCTGAGTTCACATAATGAAGGCTGAGCAACCAAAGAATTGATGCTTTTGTATTGTGGCGCTGGAGAAGACTCTTGAGAGTCCCTTGGGCTGCAAGGACATCAAACCACTCAACCCTAAAGGAAATCAACCCTGAATATTCATTGGAAGGACTGATGCTGAAGCTCCAATAATTTGGCCCCCTGATACAAAGAGCTGACTCATTGGAAAAGACCCTGATGCTGGGAAATATTGAGAGCAGCAGAGGATGAGATGGTTAGATAGCATCACTGACTCAATGGACATGAATTTCAGCAAACATTGGGAGATAGTGAAGGACAGGGAAACCTGGTGTGCTCTAGTCCATGGGGTCACAGAGTCTTAGTGACTGAACAACAAGAAGTAGGGGAATTTTTTTTTTTTTTAATTTCAGAAGCATAGGTGAAGTTTGGATGAAGATGATGACCGGATCCACGTTATGATGGGCAAAGATATTCATGCTCAAGTCATAAAGTATTAACATTATAAGGCTTACCTAGTATTTAGGTTTTCATTTTCATCACTCTGGAAGAATTCATTACAGCATTTAAAACCACCTCAGGGCTTCCCTGGTGAGTCAGACGGTAAAGAATCCACCTGCAGTGCGGGTGACCTGAGTTTGATTTCTGGGTTGGGAAGTTCAGGGCATGGCAACCCACTCCACTTTTCTAGCCTGGAGTATCTCCATAGACACAGGAGCCTGGAAGGCTACTGTCCATGGGATTATAGAGAGTTGGACACAAGTGATCAACTAAGCACAGCAGAGCAGCTTATATAGTAACTTATATTTTCCCAATGTGAACACCATTTATTTTTTTCTCCTCATATTTATCTTTAGATTCACATCATAGTCTTGTCTTTGTTAATTTTCTCAATTCTTTTCCAATTAGACTTTCCATTTCCCAATTGCTATTCTTCTCCCTCTTTTCCTATCAATCATGAAAATTACTCAGATAGGACATTTGAAAATTGAGGATTCCTCAACTTTATTTTTGAGAGTATATGGATTACAAAGTTATTTTTCAGAAAACAAGACTCAAGTTTTCTGGAAAACACATGTGTGCACGGGTGCACACACACACACACACACACACCCATCAGTCAGTTATTTATTGTGCTCTTATTCAATTTTATATTTTAATTTGAACTTTGTCTCCTAGGGGAAAAACTTTGATTCACCCACATGTAGTTAAATTCAGGTTCTTTTGCTACTTTCTATTATAGAAATCCTTTTTTTTTTTTTTTTTTGCTTGCATCAAGCTTGTTCACTTAACTTTTAATTATGTTTGTGTTTTTACAATTTTACAGTTACTTTCTGTGTTCTCCACTAGGGTGTAGTTTCATGAAAGCAAGGCATTTTGTGTAAGCACTTTATAAATATTTCTGGAGTTAATCAGGAACACTTTGGGCAATAGTAATTCTATGCTATTTGCACTTAGAGCTTAACTTTATTTTTTTTTGTACATATATTTAACGTTGAGCATTTAATATTTATTAATCATGATTCTAATTTGCTTCACATACATCATTTAGCTTTCATAACAATTAAATGAATGATCATTCATAGTGTCATTTTACAAGCTAGGAAAAAATATGTAGATATGATATATCTGGAAAGTAACACAACTGAATTTATTTTTTTTTAATATTTTTAAACTTTACAATATTGTATTGTTTTGCCATACATCAACATGCATCCACCACGGGTGTACATGTGTTCCCCATCCTGAATCCCCCTCCCACCTCCCTCCCCATACCATCCCTCTGGGTCATCCCAGTGCACCAGCCCCAAGCATCCTGTATCCTGCATCGAACCTGGACTGGCGATTCATTTCTTATATGATATTATACATGTTTAAATGCCATTCTCCCAAATTATCCCATCCTCTCCCTCTCCCACAGAGTCCAAAAGACTTCTATACATCTCTGTCTCTTTTGCTCTCTCATATACAGGGTTATCATTACCGTCTTTCTAAATTCCTTAAAAAACTAGAAATAGAACTGCCTTATGACCCAGCAATCCACATACTGGGCATACACACCGAGGAAACCAGAATTGAAAGAGACACATGTACCCCAATGTTCATCGCAGCGCTGTTTATAATAGCCAGGACATGGAAGCAACCTAGATGTCCATCAGCAGATGAATGGATAAGAAAGCTGTGGTACATATACAAAATGGAATATTACTCAGCCATTAAAAAGAATACATTTGAATCAGTTCTAATGAGGTGGATGAAACTGGAGCCTATTATACAGAGTGAAGTAAGCCAGAAAGAAAACACAAATACAGTATACTAACACAACTGAATTTAAATAAAGTTGTCTGACTTTAAAATCTATATTCTTAGTATTTTGCTAACCACTATGTTTTATTCTAAATCTCTCTAATGAGAGCTTTTATATAATAAGCTTCATAGTTTGTGGAATTTGGTGATAATTATATCCAATTTAGAACAGTACAGTTTAGATTATGGACTGAAATTCTATGAACGATTTTTTTTTTCTGTCAAATTCTGTTACAATCAATGTGCATCTTACAAAATGTCAAAAGCTGAAGCGCTAAAACCAATTTTTTAGTTTTAGGTAGAAACAAGTAGATTTTTCAGTGCAATATTTTAAAACTGTGTACTGATAGAGAGACCAAAAGTTTCTCTTAAATCAGCCTAATATAATCCAAAAGAGAAAGTAACAATCTCATTCATCACAATAACTATTAGTTTCTCAGTACATACTAGATCCAGGGTTTCATCTAGGTTAGTTTTCTATAATAATTTCAAAAGCACATGTCTATTTAATGATTATTTTATTCTAGGCTGATATTAGATCTTCAGTAAGTACATTAGTCACTAGGAATACACACAGTGGTTCAGTGGTTCTGAGATTCAGGCTGTTCACCAGGTAAATTAAAACCAGAATCTGAGGTTGCAAATCAGACATCATCAGATGATTCCAATGTACAGCAAAAGTAGAGAACGCTGTTCTAGTGAAGTGACAATAGCCAGCGCTTATGAATTAAATACTAGAGTCAGAATGATAGAGGGAGGAACAAGATTTAAGATTCTTCTATTATAAATTTGCTTCCCTGATAGCTCAAACACTAAAGAATCGGCCTGTAATGCAGGGGACCTGGGTTCTATCCCTGGATTGGGAAGATCCATTGGAGAAGGCAATGGCAACCTGCACCAGTATTCCTGCCAGGAGAATTCCATGGAAAGAAGAGTCTGGTGGGCTGTTGTCCTTGGGGGTGACAAAGGGTTGCACATGACAGCGATTAACACTTTCCCTTTCACATTATAAATTTAATTGTATCTTTGATATCTTAATTGTTTCTTCTTATAATCACTCACCTTAGTTGAATCTTGCCTTTAGTCTAAAGCAACAGGCTCTTCTGAAACCCCATTTTAGGTGCAATCCATTGACACCCCTACACTTAACATCTCTCAGAAGCAAGGAAATAGTCAACTTTTCTTATTTTTCCATCCCTTTTATAATCTCTTGTCCTAAACCTGCATACATTTTTTGTTGTTGTTGTTGCTTATTTGTTTTGTTCTCTCATATCATTTACTGTGCCCCTTCTATCTATTTATATCCTTGGCTCATGCACCATGGCTGGAGACTTTATTCCTCCAAGGATGCTTCATTCAGCAGAAGCTCAAAGTCTTTGACTTGCTCAAATTATAAGGTCTTCAACTTCTTTCCATTTAAATCTATCAAGTGTACATTTAATCTACATTTTGTTATCATACAGAAGTGCTCTTCCACATATACTAGAGTTTTAAAATGGTATTATTTATACATAAACTTACATTCTTTCAGACTATTAGTTTCTTATCCCCACCAAAAATGTCCTTCAAACTTACTGAAGGAAGTATTTATTCACCAATTTATCACTGTATATTAGCTTCCAACATCATTTAATAATTTTCTAACTTACTGTAAAACCTATAAACCATACCTTGGACTACCTTGGTACCTTCCTTATATTTTAAACACTTTAATTTTACACTTTATCATTTCTTCCATTTTCTGCATCAGAAAAATTATTTTCAGAAAATTGTCAAGGGTAATTTTTCTCAACATTTGAGAAATAAGAAAAATATCACATAATCAAAGACATAAACTTTTTGGTTGGCATGGTTAATGGAAAGTCTAGGAATATTTACATTATAAATGATTTGCTTTCAAAAACACAAACCTCACCATATCATCAGAACATAATCTACCACTGCCTTTAGAGTCATATCATAATTTTCTGTGTAATCATGCTGAAACATTAATTGATATACCATAGTTAAAACAGATAAATAGATGGACAGAGATATACAAACATATTGAGTTTTGAATGAATATATGGAGAGATGAAAGGATGGATAATTGGAATATAAACTTACTAGGTCACATTCATTTTTTTCCCTCTAGGAAAGAAGTTGTCCTTCTAGGAAACCAACCGAATTTTTCAACAGGTAAACTGCAAGAAAAAAAGACAACATATTTGCAGATTTAAAGACAAGATATATTTAAAATATTTGAATCATGACTCAACTAACCTTTCAAAAATACAGCATTTATGTGATAACAAAAAATTATGAGTACTGCCTAGTATTATACGATATAGTTATTTTATGCATGTTAATAATATTATGGCTATATTTTTAAGAAGGAAAGATTTTCAGATATGCATATGGTAATACTTATGTATGAAATTATGGGAAGTGTTGGATTTTCTTCAAAATATTTTGAGCCAGGAAGGAAAGATAGGGGTAAAAAGGAGAAAGAATGGCTGAATTTGATGATTATGAAATCTTTGTGATGTGTACATGGAAGTTCATTAATCTAATCTTTATCTGTACGTATGTGATTGAAATTTTCATAACAAAATGTTAAAATACAATTTTCTAAAGTAGATTTTAAGTAGTCTTTCACACAAATTATTTTGATGCACTCAAATTATTGACAGCATTAGTAATATAATCTTTATTAACTCAAGTAATATTTGACACATCAATTCTTGCCATCAAATATTCAAATCTTAAAAAGATGATATAATAAAATACTTCTCATAGTGAGTCTTCTTTTTCTTGTCTCTGACACTTTAGAGTTAGTTTTCAGTCCAAAGATATTGGGACAGCCCTGTTTCATGCCAGTCAGGAGCCAGTGATAAGTCTGACTGTAGAAAGTGCAGGAAAAGGACACTGAATGACTAGACACTGTGACAAGAACAGCTTTGTGAAATGGAGAAGAGAAAAAACCTTGTTGTGTAAAATTTTACTTGAAATACCACTGCACTTGCACACTAAGGCTTATGATAACATTATGTAAAATGAAAACTTGAAAATAAATTAACTTCAATGTGATTCTAGAAGACATGGCTGTGTAGTGCCAGACCATGCATACAGCACATAAAATAAATTGAGATAAATAAGAATCAGCAAATAAAATGAGTTGCTGAATACAATTTGTCATCCTATCTCTCTCTGTATTTTTAATAGTGTACTCTCTCACACATTCTCTCTTTCTCTCACAGTAGGTTCTAGTTTAACTGATGTAAAAAACTAATGGCAATTCTCAGCAATAGGTTTTATTGGGTGAGCAGAAAAGAGGGCCAGCAAGGAAGCAGATAAGGAATAATTATAATGTCTTCATAGCATATTTTTGCTATTCTTGCTAAGAAAGATTTAGTGGATGCTGATGTACTTTCAGAAAGAGAATTCATGAAAACACTATGAATTAAACACTCATTTAGTCCTAAGACTATGTGTAGAGAACCTCCTTAAGGTTTTCCTCAGTAGGTTAGACTTTTCACATGAAAACTTAAATGTTTAAGGAACAAGACAAGACCTGTCCATGTTCCTAAAGGCTAGACCTGGAACCATTGTTGGGTAATGCTCACTGCATTTTATTGATTGAAGCAGTCAGAGGTCACCCCCAGATTCAAAAAGAGGGATATTCTAACTTCTTGATTAGAGAAACATAAAAAAAAAAGAGCTCTTTATTTACTTAGTCCATCATAGAAAGAAAAAGGAAAGAAATTTTTCTTTAAAAATTGACTTGCAAGGCAAGATTTTGAAAACAGGAAATTCAGAGTTATTAACAAGATTCTGTGATGTAGAGATCTTAAAAACTGAGAGAATCATTGCTGCTGTAGGGAATTCTGGCTTATGTTGGCACACAGCTGAATTCCTGTTCAAAAATTGCTCCCAAAGGAATTTTAATTTACTCAAAAGTCAACCCTTTCATGGGGCAAATCACATCCTTTGACTGGATGATGTGGGGTACAAAGACCTGGGATTCTTCCATTCAATTTGGAATGATGCTCCAGAGTTTCCTGTTGAACTTCTTAGCAACTCAAGTTCTCCCTCTGTGCACATCTGCTTTCTTCTTTTTTCATTGGAGTACCCTACAAAAATATCTTCTTACACAAAACTGAGTTATGACACTTGAGATCAGCCCTGGGATTTCTTTGGAAGGAATGATGCTAAAGCTGAAACTCCAGTACTTTGGCCACCTCATGTGAAGAGCTGACTCATTGGAAAAGACTCTGATGCTGGGAGGGATTGGGGGCAGGAGGAGAAGGGGACGACAGAGGATGATATGGCTGGATGGCATCACTGACTCGATGGACGTGAGTCTCAGTGAACTCCGGGAGATGGTGATGGACAGGGAGGCCTGGCGTGCTGCGATTCATGGTGTCGCAAAGAGTCAGACACGACTGAGTGACTGATCTGATCTGATCTAATGCAAAAATTTGTAATTCATAAATGTAAATCTTATTATTTGTTTTTTGACACAAAAGATTCTGTATACTTATACTTTTGATTTACTAATCAAATCAGTCATAAGACCTTTATTTGAAATATGATAAATATAGTTATTTTAATTATTTTAAAATATTTTTATAAGAAGCATTTAATGATCAAAAGTCCTAACTTTGGACTGAATGGCAGTTCACTGTTTTTAGAGAGGTTATTTGTTATTTTTTAATAAATTCTACAATCAGACATTTCCTCCTCTGAAGTTCAAACACATTACAATGTCATTATTTATAAACCTGTGCTAATTCACTGTCTATTTTAGAGGAATTGGGGCTTATCTGAAAACAAAATTGCTATTGTCAAGCAGCTTAAAAGTACAAAAGAGGAGAAGGCAATCAGAACTGCAAGGGGGCTGCAAATCACATTGATTTTAAGATTAAAGATATGAGATAGAATGAGGCAAAAGTAATGCAAATTTCATGCCAAGATCAACCAAAACAAAATTATTTTGTTCAGTTCACAAAACTATAGCTTTTATGATCATTTTCTTTCTCTTTTTTCACCTGCTTTATCTGTTCCTAGGCCTTAAAAAGTGCTGACAGGCTGTGAGGCCACCCATATTGACACTAAGTATTTTGTGCCCAGGGCAAAACTATTAGAATAATTATATTTGAAGTTTTCAGTACAAATCCTTCTACCCAGTGACTCTCTATTCATATAACTGACCTCATTTGCCAGAGAAGTCAAGTAGAACCTTTTACTCTCCTCTGAACCTGCCCCATTTTCTTTGACCATTAGTGTTTCTATTTCCTTTGAGTGTGCATGCTAATTGCCTTCATTCATGTCCCACTCTTTGCAACCCTATGGACTGTAGCCTGCCTGGCTCCTCCTTTCATGGGATTCTCCAGGCAAGAATACTAAAGTGGGTGGCCATTTCTTTCTCCAGGGGATCTTCCAGAGCCAAGGTTCAAACCTGAGTATCTTATGTCTCCTGCATTGGCAGGTGGGTTCTGTACCACTAGCGCCATCCGGGAAGCTTTACTTCCTTCATTTTTCACCTTTGATACAGACTTTTCTCAACGTTAAGGCCCCTATTGCTATCGACACACTCTCTTTTCATCTAGTTTTCATCTTTTTTTTTTTTTTAAACTTCACACATTCTCGCTACTGCTAAGTCACTTCAGTCGTGTCCGACTCTGTGTGACCCCATAGATGGCAGCCCACCAGGTTCCCCCGTCCCTGGGATTCTCCAGGCAAGAACACTGGAGTGGGTTGCCATTTCCTTCTCCAATGCATGAAAGTGAAAAGTGAAGTCGCTCAGTTGTGTCCGACTCTTAGCGACCCCATGGACTGCAGCCTACCAGGCTCCTCTGTCCATGGGATTTTCCAGGCAAGAGTACTGGAGTGGGGTGCCATTGCTTTCTCTGTGACACATCCTTAATATATAAAAAAATAAAACTAATAAGCTTACATTTGTATTTTCAGTCTTACCTGTCTTCTGAAACCCAGTCCCTCTTTGTAAGATGTGTCTAGAGAATTTCCACTAAATGTTACACCATTTTTCACCAATCAACATGCTCAAACTTGTCTTCAGCTTTCTACCATGAACTATAAATTAATTACTCCTTATTATTATATCAATTTTAATAACATCAATTTTCTTATACTTTCTCATATTTTAAATTTAGCATTTTCTTTGGTAAATTCCCTTCTCTCAACATACAGCATGAAATCAGATTTTATTATCAAGACTGCCCGGTCCTTGTTTAGTTTGTTACTTACTGTAATCTAGGTTCTTATAAACTCATGCCTGGAGTATTAAATTTTATTTATTCAACACTATTAGTTGAACTCCAATAATATTCCAGGCTCTATATTCAGAACTGGGAAAACAGTTCTTTCAAACACACTAGAGGCCTGAAGTCAAGAACCTTACCTTCTCCAAGAAGAGAAGCAGTATGGTAACACGGCACATGCTGGCAACTGGGGATGAAAAGAAGTGAGAAATTTTCTGATTTATTCTTACTTTCTTATTCTTTAATTCTCCCAGAATATCCATAAATATGCAATATGATATCTAACCAGAATACAATAGGTGTCAAAAGTAATGAAGAAGATAAAAGGTAAAGAAAATGACAATTAGTAACATTAACTACATGACAATAACAGTCTATGAGTAAGTACTTTAGATGATACTAGGCATATTTCTTGAAGAGTAGCTCAGATAATAGTTTATCAATGTGAATAATTACTGGAGGGAATCTTTTCTTAAAATTAAAATGCTTTCTTTTCATTTATCCAGAATCATTGCAACTAATCAGATACCATATTATAAAATATGCTATTGTTTTGAAATAATTTTATGGATATTCGATTTTTTAGGAATTAGTATCTTTTCATTTGATCTCACCTAAAATTCTTTGAGGGAGCCATTTTGATTAATATTTCTATGTCTTAAGTGCTAGTTCACTATTTTGTACTTAATATCATTTTATATATAGATATGTACATGTATATGTTATTTTCTTTCTCAAACATTTTAGTTATATCATTCTTCGAATCTGAAATCCCAACTCCTTTAAACTCTTCTAAATAGGTAACTTCTAAAATGGAATCATAGCAAATGTACTATTGTTCACTATTTCTACAAAATTTTATCAAAACTCTTCAGAAGTAGGATTAAAGATTTTAAAGGAAGAACTGCAAATTTTGAACTTTTATAGGGAGATGTCACTGGAAGTCATTTTTTCTATATAATGTTATATATTTATATATAAATATATATTATAATTTATATGTATATATTATAATTATATTTATATATAATGTTATATAAATTTATCTATATAATTTAGATATAGAAAAGGATGTTCAGCTTGATAGATGGATCTCAAGTTATCTCGTTCATCTTGCCCAGTGTTTATGGTGAACCAACTGCATATCACACCCGCTGTTCAAAAGCTTTTGTTAAAATGCATGCTGCTGCTTCCACAGTGTTCCTAGGATTCCCAGGACAGCCTGCCTGCCTTGAATTCTGGCACCAGCAAACCATTATTTGAGTTAATTAAGATAATTGTTTTCCCAAAGACTGCTTTGCAAAGAAAAAGTGAAGTAACTAGGGTAGCTTCTTTTTTTTTTTAATTTATCTCTATACTGCTATAATTTATTAATTGCAGTTCAAATAATTTGAAATTTCTGACTATGTCTTACTAAGGAGAAAATTCCTACAGTGAAGAATTGGCCAATTATTCCTATATTTCACATCAAACATTTTTTTATATTTTAGACTTGGAGCGATACTAGCTTCTTTTTTAAAGAATAATATCTGTGGCAAGAAGACATGTTTTTGAATTACCCACATAAATATGCTTGCATAGAAATTTGGGAATAATATTCCCTGCAAATTACATCTCAAAAGAAATCAAGTGTAATGTTTATACCATATATACATACATATATATATATGTATGTATATATACATATATATATCACATGTATGAACTTTTATAATCTCATATCAGTATTTTGAATTGATAATGATTTAATTTTCTTCCCCCAAATTCTCAGCTGGCTCCTATAAATTCCTATTAATCATTTAATTATTCAATACCTTCTAAACTGTGTGATTAAAAAATAATTTTCAAATGTATTCTCCCCAATTAGTTTCTTTTACAATATTCACATTCCAGCCAAATCATTTTTTATTCCCATACGTGGAATACATTATACCGACTTCATACCACTACAATTTCTCTTCCCAGGTTTACACATGCCCTCATTTTCTTTTTTTTTTCTTTCTCATTTTCATAATCTACTTATCATTCAGTGCCCAATACCCAACTAAAAACAGTCTCTGTAAAGTCTTTCCTGAAACACTACCCCATGCCAAATTCATCTTTCTTCTATCGTATTATATTATATATAAAATACCAGAGAGACTTGTTTGAATACATCTCAAGTAAAGAACGACGAGATCAAGTTTGAGGAGGCAGTGTACATGAAGAAGAACGAACTCGATGAAAGACTTGATTTGGCCTTTATGATGAAGCTTTATTTGGACGAGATCATGGCAAATTTATAAGATGTAAGGAATAGCTGGAGAAGTAATTCAGAGTGATTTCATGGAGAACTCTGTATAAAGGAATATGAAACCTCTGAACAAATTAATGAAGAGAATAATATAATAAAATTGGCAGTTTGGGAGGTCCCTATAATTATATTGTAAAAAATGAATTGGAAATTAATAAATGCATCATAAGAACCATAAGAAGTGGTAGTGATGATGAAGAAAGTGATACAGATTATTGTGCCCAAAGTGGAAGGACAATTTTAAGTTGGTGAGTTTAGTAAATGTTGTATTAATTTTAAAATGTGTGTTCTAGATCAAAGTGAATATTTCTAGAAAACTTACTTTTTGAATATGCATAACATGCATGTGGGATATATGTGTAGAGAAATTGATCTAGAGAAAGAACTGTGCTATATAATTCCATTATATATAGAAAACAAGAATATATACATATATGAATACTTGTATATGAAGATAGCATTAATACAATAATACTATATGAATACATATACATATGTATGAGTAACAAGCAATCCAATCAAAAAATGGGCAAAAGACCTATACAGACATCTCTCCAAAGAGGATATACAGATGGTTATTAAACACATGCAA
The DNA here is from genome assembly GCF_003369695.1 of Bos indicus x Bos taurus. Taxonomy (NCBI): domain Eukaryota; kingdom Metazoa; phylum Chordata; class Mammalia; order Artiodactyla; family Bovidae; genus Bos; species Bos indicus x Bos taurus. The sequence goes on from NC_040090.1 coordinate 73,026,364, forward strand.
AGATGCTCAACATCACTTACTACTAGAGAAATGCACATCAAAACCACAGTGAGGTAACAATTTTACAGTGGTCAGAATGGCCATCATCAAAAAGTCTACAAGCAATAAATGCTGGAAAGAGTGTGAGGAAAAGGTAACCCTCTTATGCTGTTTCTGGGAATGCAAATTGGTACAGCCACTATGGAGAAAAGTGTGGAGATTCCTTAAAAAACTCAGAACAGAACTGCCACATGACCCAGCAATCCCACTGCTGGGCATACACACCGAGGAAACAAGAATTGAAAGAGACACATGTACCCCAATGTTCATTGCAGCATTATAAACAACAGCTAGGACATGGAAGCAACTTAGATGGCCATTGGCAGATGAATGGATAAGGAAGTTGTGGTACTATACACAATGGAATATTACCCAGCTATAAAAAGGAATACATTTTAGTCCGTTCTAATGAGGTGGATGAACCTGGAGCCTATTATACAAAGCAACATCAGAAAAAGAAAGACAAATACCATATATTAACACATATATATGGAATTTAGAAAGACATACCAATGATCCTACAAACAGGGCAGCAAAAGATACACAGATACAAAGAACAGACTTTTGGACTCTGTTGGAGAAGGCAAGGGTGGGATAATTTGAGAGAACAGCACCAAAACATGTACATGACCATATGTAAAGTTGACAACCAGTGCAAGTTTGATGTGTGAAGCAAGGCACCCAAAGATTGTGCTCTGGGATAACCCAGAAGGATAAGGTGTGGAGGGAAATGGGAGGGGTGGAAATAGGGGAGACACATGTACACCTGTGACCAAATCATTTTGATGTATGACAAAAACTATCACAATATTGTAAAGCAATTATTGACAAACTAAAATAAATTAATTGAAAAAAAAAGAAGTGCTAAATATAGTCATCCTGTTGTACATTACTTTCCTAGCACTTATTTATCTTATAACTGGAATTTTGTACATTTTGTCCACCTTCATTCAATTCACTCTCCTTCCATGCCCTGCCATCTGGTAACAACACATCTGGTCTCTTGCCACAAGTCTGTATCATTCTTTAAAAAAAACAGAAGAAAGAAAAAACTTCTACACACAAGAGTAATGCTAAAGTATTTGTCTTTTTCTGACTCCTTTCATTAAGTATAACACCCTCAAAGTCAAAAAATTTTGTCACAAGCAAGAGAATTTCCTTTTTTATGGTTGAATAATGTTTCATTCCATAAGACTCCACATTTTCTTTTTTATTTTTTTTACCCTCACTTGCTTTTCATGGGTCTTTTGTGATTTCAATTGGGTAAAGCTGTTTGGATTTTTTTTTTTCTTTTTACTTTACAATAATTTTATTTTTAATTGGGTGTTAATTACAATGTTGTGATCATTTCTTTTTTTATTTTTTAAATTTAATTTAATTTTTAAACTTTACAATATTGTATTGGTTTTGCCAAACATGGAAATGAATTTGCGACAGGTATACATGTGTTCCCCATCCTGAACCCTCCTCCCTCCTCCCTCCCCATACCATCCCTCTGGGTCGTCCCAGTGCACCAGCCCCAAGTATCCAGTACTGTGCATCGAACCTGGGCTGATGACTCGTTTCATATATGATATTATACATATTTGAATGCCATTCTCCCAAATCATCCCACCTTCTCCCTCTCCCAAAGAGTCCAAAAGACTGTTCTATACATCAGTGTCTCTTTTGCTGTCTCGTATACAGGGTTATTGTTACCATCTTTCTAAATGCCATATATATGCGTTAGTATACTGTATCAGTGTTTTTCTTTCTGGCTTACTTCACTCTGTATAATAGGCTCCAGTTTCATCCACCTCATTAGAACTGATTCAAATGTATTCTTTTTAATGACTGAGTATATGTACCACAGCTTTCTTATCCATTCATCTGCTGATGGACATCTAGGTTGCTTCCATGTCCTGGGCTATTATAAACCGTGCTGCGATGAACATTGGGGTACACGTGTCTCTTTCAATTCTGGTTTCCTCAGTGTGTATGCCCAGCAGTGGGATTGCTTGGTCATAAGGCAGTTCTATTTCCAGTTTTCTAAGGAATCTCCACACTGTTCTCCATAGTGGATGTACTAGTTTGCATTCCCACCAGCAGTGTAAAAGGGTTCCCTTTTCTCCACACCCTCTCCAGCATTTATTGCTTGTAGACTTTTGGATTGCAGCCATTTTGACTGGTGTGAAATGGTACCTCATAGTGCTTTTGATTTGCATTTCTCTGATAATGAGTGATGTTGAGCATCTTTTCATGTGTTTGTTAGCCATCTGTATGTCTTCTTTGGAGAAATGTCTATTTAGTTCTTTGGCCCATTTTTTGATTGGGTCATTTAATTTTCTGAAATTGAGCTGCAGGACTTGCTTGTATATTTTTGAGATTAGTTCTTTGTCAGTTGCTTCATTTGCTATTATTTTCTCCCATTCTGAAGGCTGTCTTTTCACCTTGCTAATAGTTTCCTTTGATGTGCAGAAGCTTTTAAGGTTAATTAGGTCCCATTTGTTTATTTTTGCTTTTATTTCCAATATTCTGGGAGGTGGGTCATAGAGGTTCCTGCTGTGATGTATGTCAGAGAGTGTTTTGCCTATGTTCTCCTCTAGGAGTTTTATAGTTTCTGGTCTTACGTTGAGATCTTTAATCCATTTTGAGTTTATTTTTGTATATGGTGTTAGAAAGTGTTCTAGTTTCATTCTTTTACAAGTGGTTGACCAGTTTTCCCAGCACCACTTGTTAAAGAGATTGTCTTTAATCCATTGTATATTCTTGCCTCCTTTGCTAAAGATAAGGTGTCCATATGTGTGTGGATTTATCTCTGGGCTTTCTATTTTGTTTCATTGATCTATATTTCTGTCTTTGTGCCAGTACCCTATTGTCTTGATGACTGTGGCTTTGTAGTAGAGCCTGAAGTCAGGTAGGTTGATTCCTCCAAGTCCATTCTTCTTTCTCAAGATAGCTTTGGCTATTCGAGGTTTTTTGTATTTCCATACAAATTGTGAAATTATTTGTTCTAGCTCTGTGAAGAATACCATTGGGAGCTTGATAGGGATTGCATTTCCACATTTTCTTTAATCTTTCTTCTGTGTATGGATGCTTGGGATTTTTTGTTTGGTTTTTTTTGTTTGTTTGTTTGTTTGTTTTGTTTTCATTTCGTGGATATTGAAAATATTGCTCTTTTGAAAATGGAAGTGCAGATATCTCTTTGACACAATGTTTTTGTTTCCTTTAGATACATTCCCAGAAGTGGAGTTACTGGATCATCTGGCATTCATATATATATATATATTTTTTTTTTTTTTTGGGGGGGGGTAATTTCACATTTTCCTTGGTGTTTGTACCAATTTACAATCCCACCAATAGTGCAAGGATTTTCTTTTCTCCACAGCCATATCGGTGTTTGTTATCACTTATCTTCTTCATGATAGTTCATGGCAACTTCTAAAACAAAATATCACATTTGAAAATAGATAAGAAAGAATTAATTTATTTCACTAGTTATTTCTCAGTCCCAAAAGAAGTGGAGTTAGAATTAAATAAAATAAAGTGAGAAGGCAATTTTGGATACCAGCAGGGTGGAAGATCAGACTAAACTCTCTCCCATTTTAATTCTGAGTATACCTTTCTGTAGAGGAAGATATCAGAGACACCTTCACTTGAATTTGATTTGACAGTGTATATTCCCCTAAAACCAAGTTTAATATTTAATCTGAATAATCTTTTGGTGCCTGACAGAATCAGACATATGTATCATTTGGATGAATGTAAATTTAAAGCAGACGTTTACTTCTTTACAACGTGGAATAATAAAGATCAAATTTAACAACTTACTTTTAAAAAATCTAAAACACAATTAAAATATACAAAATAATGATTTTACAGACATTGGATATTAGGTAGGGAAGACAGTGATCATTGAGAGATAAGACACACACACACACATACACACATACACAATGTGAAACTTCAATTGCCCAAGGTTACTGCCGGAAGAGTTTCCAGGCTATAATATGAGAAGATTCCAAGACAGCTGATCTCACTAAGGTGATTAGATGAGATGGATATATGCAAAGGCCAAGATTAGATTTCATAGTGGTGAGTTTCAAAAAGAAAAGAGCGTTAGAAATAAAGCTCCAGAGATCTGAGGAAGGCTCTCCTCGTGTCTGCAGCTGAGTAGAGCATATGTATATGAGAAAATTACTACACTCTGAAGAAATAACTCAAAACAATTAGAGCAAACAAACTCCAAAGCACACATAGGGAATAGTATAGCTCCTTTTTACCCCAACCAGTGTGCTAAATCTTATAAATCAAGGAGTATTGGCCAGAATACACTATAGATTATTGTTGTTCTTGTTTCATCATCCAGTCATGTCTGATTCTTTGTGACCTGGACCACAGCACACCTGGACTCCCTGTCCCTCACCATCTCCCAGAATTTGTCCAAGTTCATGTTCATTGAGTTGGTGATACCATCCAGTCATCAGTCATCTCATCCTCTGATGCCCTCTCGTCCTTAGGCCCTCAATTTTTCCCAGCATCAGGGACTTTTCCAATGAGTTGTCTATTCACATCAGATGACAAAATTAATGGAGCTTCAGCTTAAGCATCAGTCCTTCCAGTGAATATTCAGGTTTGATTTCCCTTAAAATGGACTGATTGATCTGCTTGCTGTCCAAGGGACTTTCAGGAGTCTTCTCCAGCACCATAGTTTGAAGGCATCAATTCTTTGGTGTTCTGCCTTCTTTAAGTCCAGCTCTCACATCCACACATGACCACTGGGAAGACCATAACCTTGACAATACGGACTTTTGTTGGCAGAGTAATGTCTCTGCTTTTCAACATACTGCCTAGGTTTGTTGTAGCTTTCCTGCCCAAATTCAATCGTCTTCTGATTTCATGGTGGGAGTCACTGTCTGCAGTGATTTTGGAGCACACGAAAAGGAAATCTGTCACTTCTTCCACCATTTTCCCTTCTGTTTGCCATGCAGTCATGGGTGGATCCCATGATCTTAGGTTGTTTTCTTTGTTTGTTTTTTTTTTTTTTTTTAGTATTTAGTTGTAAGCCAACTTTTTTATTATCCTCCTTCACCTTCATCAGAGTGTTCTTTAGTTTCTCTATATCATTCTCATATCTGATGATGTTGATGTTTCTCCCACGACTTAGCAGCAGCAACAGCAGCAGCAGCAGCAGCAGTTCAGTAATATTAGCCCTAACCTAAACTTGCTCAGCTTTGCCTAAGAAATATTAAAATAAAAAATTAGACATCCTGACTGGTACCTGGAAAGAGGGGAAAAAAAACCAAACAAGAGTGATAATACTGGTGAAACTGGAATAACTTCTATAGTTTAGTTAATAATATTGTACAAATATTATAATTTAAATTTTTATAATTGCACTGTAATTTTGTAATATGTTAGTAGAAAATAAGTTAGAGCTAAACAGGATTTCTCCTTAGTAACACTGCAAGTCTTTTATGCATCTAACTGCTACTGCTAAATCACTTCAGTCATTTCCGACTCTGTGTGACCCCATAGACAGCAGCCCACCGGGCTCCCCCGTCCCTGGGATTCTCCAGGCAAGAACACTGGAGTGGGTTGCCATTTCCTTCTCCAATGCACGAAAGTGAAAAGTGAAAGTGAAGTCGCTCAGTTGTGTCGGACTCTTAGCGACCCCATGGACTGCAGCCTACCAGGCTCCTCTGCCCATGGGATTTTCCAGGCAAGAGTACTGGAGTGGGGTGCCATTGCCTTCTAAAATCATGTCTAAATAAAGATTAACAATGACAATAACAAAAAGGCAAGAATGCAGTATATTATTCCTAAGTAATTAAGCTGCATTCCTTAACAAACCTCAGTAATGTTTACAGAAAAACAAAAGTATTTTACATCTAAGAAAGTAAAAAAAAGAAAAAAAAAAGACTACCAGATGTGCAAATAAGTAGAAAAATACCCAAAAAATAACCTATACTGAGAAGAAAAAGTAATAGATTGAAAGAGATATTCAGAAGTTTCACAACTAGAATTATTAGACAAAGACATTAATAGTAGTTATATCTCTATATTCTACAAGTTTAACAACAAAAGAGAAAATTAAATGTGAAGATAGAAAAATTACCCAGTTCAAATTTTAGGAATTAAAAACTGTCTTATACTAGTTCTCTTACACACCATCATGTTTTCCTTACCATAATATGCTTGCTAAATATTTTCACATCATGATATACATTGATTTTTTCAACAAAGTACCTGGCATCCATGTAAAAAGAAAGAAAAAGAAAAACAAATGCTATTTTACACACTTCTGCTATAAAAGAATATGCCATAGACTGGCTGGCTTAAACAACAAGGATTTATTAATCACAATTCTGGAGGACAGGAAGTCCAAGAGCAAAATAATGGTAGATTTTGTGCTTGACCAAAGCCTGCTACCTGGTTCATACATGATTATCATTTCTCAGTGTATTCTCACATGGTAGAAAGGAGCAAGTGAGGTCTCTGGGTATCCTTTAAAGTGATGTGAGCATCATCATGAGAGTTCCATGTTCATGACCTTCTCACTTTCTAAAGACCCCTTCTCCAAACACAATCATAGTGTGAATTAGACTTCAGCACATGAATTTTAAGAGAATAGTTTCAGTCCATAGCAAAAACTAAAATGTATCAGATGGAAAATATACTGAAGGTAATTAATAGCTGATTAGATATTGCAAAAGAAAAGATTATTGTTCTTGATTACACAGCAAGTCAGTTCAGTTCAGTTGCTCAGTCATGTCTGACTCTTTGCAACCCCCTGACTTGCAGCATGCCAGGCCTTCCTGTCCATCACCAACTCCTGGAGTTCACTCAAACTCATGTCCATTAAGTCGCTGATACGATCCAGCCATCTCATCCTCTGTCGTCCCCTTCTTCTCCTGCCCCCAATCCCTGCCAGCATCAGAGTCTTTTCCAATGAGTCAACTCTTTGAATGAGGTGGCCGAAGTACTGAAGTTTCCACTTTAGCATCATTCCTTCCAAAGAAATCCCAGGGCTGATCTCCTTCAGAATGGACTGGTTGGATCTCCTTGCAGTCCAAGGAACTCTCAAGAGTCTTCTCCAACACCACAGTTCAAAAGCATCAATTCTTCAGCACTCAGCTTTCTTCACAGTCCAACTCACACATCCATACATGACCACTGGAAAAACCATAGCCTTGACTAGACAGACCTTTGCTGGCAAAGTTATGTCTCTGCTTTTCAATATGCTGTCTAGGTTGGTCATAACTTTCCTTCAAACGAGTCTCTTAATTCAATGGCTGCAATCACCATGTGCAGGGATTTTGGAGCCCAGAAAAATAAAGTCAGCCACTGTTTCCCCATCTATTTGCCATGAAGTTTTGGTACTGGATGCCTTGATCTTAGTTTTCTGAGTGTTGAGCCTTAAGCCAACTTTTTCACTCTCCACTTTCACTTTCATCAAGAGGCACTTTAGTTCTTCTTCACTTTCTGCCATAAGGATGGTGTCATCTGCATATCTGAGGTTACTGATATTGCTCCAGGCAATCTTAATTCCAGCTTGTGCTTCTTCCAGCCCAGCGTTTCTCATGATGTACTCTGCATATAAGTTAAATAAGCGGGTGACAATACACAGCCTTGACGTACTCCTTTTCTTATTTGGAACAAGTCTGTCGTTCCATTTCCAGTTCTAATTTTGCTTCCTGACCTGCATATAGGTTTCTCAAGAGGCAGGTCAGGTGGTCTGGTATTCCGATCTCTTTCAGAATTTTCTACAGTTTATTGTGATCCACACAGTCAAAGGCTTTGACATAGTCAGTAAAGCAGAAATAGATGTTTTTCTGGAATTCTCTTAACTTTTCAAAGATCCAGCGGTGTTGGCAATTTGATCTCTGGTTCCCCTGCCTTTTCTAAAACGAGCTTGACATCAGGAGGTTCATGGTTCACGTATTGCTGAAGCTTGGCTTGGAGAATTTTGAGCATTACTTTACTAGCGTGTGAGATGAGTTCAACTGTGCAGTAATTTGAGCATTCTTTGGCATTGCCTTTCTTTGGGATTGGAATGAAAACTGACACTTTCCAGTGCTGTGGCCACTGCTGAGTTTTCCAAATTTGTTGGCATATTGAGGGCAGCACTTTCACAGCATCATCTTTCAGGATTTGGAATAGTTCAACTGGAATTCCATCACCTCCACTAGCTTTGTTCTTAGTGATGCTTTCTAAGGCCCACTTAACTTCACATTCCAGGATGTCTGGGTCTAGGTGAGTGATCACACTATCATGATTATCTTGTTGGTGAAGATCTTTTTTGTACAGTTCTTCTGTGTATTCTTGCCGCCTCTTTTTAATATCTTCTGCTTCTGTTAAATCCTTACCATTTCTGTCCTTTATTGAGCCCATCTTTGCATGAAATGTTCCCTTGACATCTCTAATTTTCTTGAAGAGATCTTTAGTCTTTCTCATTCTATTGTTTTCCTCTATTTGTTTGCATTGATTGCTGAGGAAGGCTTTCTTATCTCTTCCTGCTATTCTTTGGAACTCTGCATTCAGATGCTTATATCTTTCCTTTTCTCCTTTGCTTTTCACTTCTTTTCACAGCTATTTGTAAGGTCTCCTCAGACAGCCATTTTGCTTTTTTGCATTTCTTTTCCATGGGGATGGTCTTGACCCCTGTCTCCTGTACAATGTCATGAACCTCAGTCCATAGTTAATCAGTCACTCTATTTATCAGATCTAGTCCCTTAAATCTATTTCTCACTTCCACTGTATAATCATAAGGGATTTATTTGATTTAGGTCATACCTGACACAATCCCACAAGAGGAACCAAAGAAAAAGATGGCAAAAAGAAATGTTAACAGAATATCAGTGAGTGAACCAAAACATGCAAACAACTTAATAAATATATAACGGGAAGGAGGACAGGAAAAAAAAAAAAAACACACAAAGATAGCAGCAAAAATTTCAAAATTTGAGATCAAAGTAGCTCAAAAAATAAGAAAGAAAATGACATTGAGACATATTATTATCTAATTCCTCAGAACTAATGATTAACAATCTAAACAATGACTAAAATACAGCATTACAGGTTAGAAGGAGGGGGAATGCATAATGTACAGTCGGAGAGATAAGAATTATAGTTAGCTCCTGATTGCAAATCTTACAAACCAGAAGACAGTGGAGCAAAATCTTTAAAGTGATGAAAGAAAAGCAACAGCAACAGAAATCTGTCAACCTTGAATTCTGTATACAGTTAAAATATATTTAAATAAAGGAAGTATTTCCAGTAATACATTTTCAGGTGTGTGAAATTCAGAGGAAATAATCTCCAGCAGAATCACAGTATAAGAAATAGTAAAGTTTTTAAGAAGAAAGAAAACTGATAAAAATGAAAATCAGAATAAAGTAAAGAAGAACAAAACAAAATGGTTACTATGTGGTTACAAAAAAAATTTTTTTAATATATTATTTAAATCTCTATAAGAGACAATTGGCTAGTTACTAAAGCGAAATTAGTAATAGTGTAATATGGGGTTTATAAAAATGTTGACTTGAAACACATGACAACAATAAAAGCATACTGCTGTAAAGCAAATGGGGGGCATACACACAATGGAATATTATTCAACCATAAAAATGAACAAAACAATGCCATTTGCAGCTACATAGTGGACATAGAGATTATAATTCAAAGTGAAGTAGGTCAGATGAAGAAAGGTAAATATTACATGATATCACATATATGAGGATTCTTAAAAAATGATAGAAATGAAATTATTTTCAAAATAGAAAGAGACAGCCTTCAAAACAAACTTAAAATATCTCTTCTTTGGATATATGTCTATTTAGATTTTCTGTTAATTTTTGCTTTTATCTTTTAATATTGAGCTGTATGACCTGTTTGTATATTTTAAGGTTAATCCCTTGTTGGCTGTTTTATTTTCAAATATTTTCTCCTATTCTGTGGTTGTCTTTTCATTTTGTTTTTGATTTCCCTTGCTGTGCAAAAGCTTTTAAGTTTAATTAAGTCCCATTTGTTTATTTTTATTTTTCTTACTCTAGGAGGTGGATCAAAAAAGATCTTGTGGTGATTTATGTCAAAGAGTGTTCTGTCAATGTTTTCCTAGAAGACTTTTATAGTGTCTGGCCTTATGTTTAGGTATTTAATAAATTTTGAGTTTATTTTTGTGTGTGGTGTTAGGGAGTATTCTCATTTGATTCTTCTGCATGAAGCTCACTAGTTTTCCCAGCACCACTTATTGAAGAGACAAGGCCAAAGAGAACATGAAGAGTCTCAATGTCATTAGTTAGAGAAATATAAATTAAAACTGCAATAAGGCATCACTTCACATTGAATGAATGGCTACCATCAAAGAATATTCAAATAATAAATGCTGGGGAGGGTGTGGAAAAATGAGAACCCTCCTATACTATTGATTGGAATGTAAATTGGTACAGCCACTATGGAGAACTGTATGGGGTTTCTTACAAAACAAAAATATAACTACCATATGACCCAGAAATCCCACTCCTGAGCATGTACCTGGAGAAAATCATAATTCTAAAAGATACATGCACTCTATTGTTTATTGTTGGAGAAGGAAATGGCAACCCACTCCAGTGTTCTTGCCTGGAGAATCCCATGGATGGAGAAGCCTGGTAGGCTGCAGTCCAAGGCGTCACACAGAGTCGGACACGACTGAAGTGACTTAGCATCAGCAGCAGCAGTGTTTATTGTGGCACTATTTACAATAACCAAGATGTGGAAACAACCTATATGTCCCTCAACAGGGGAATGGATAAAGAAGATGTAGTATATATATGGAGGTTCCTGGGTAGCTCAGCTGGTAAAGAATCCACCTGCAATGCAGGAGATCCCAGTTCAATTCTTGAGTTGTGAAGTTCCCATGGAGAAGGGATAAGCTACTCAGTTCAGTATTCTTGGGCTTCCCTGGTGGCTTACATGGTAAAAAAATCCTGCCGCAATGCAGGAGACCTGAGTTCCATCTCTAGGTTGGTAAGATCCCCTGAAGGAGGGCATGGCAACCCACTCCCATATTCTTGCCTGGAGAATCCCCATGGACAGAGGAGCCTGGTGAGCTGCAGTCCATAGAGTCGCAATGAGTTGGACACTACTGAGCGACTAAACACAGCACAGCACACAGTACTTAAACACAATGGAATATCACTCAGCCATAAAAATAACAAAATAATACCATTTGCAACAACATGGATGGACATAGAGATTGTCATACTGAATGAGATAAGTCAGATAAAGAAAGATACATGTCTCGTTATATCATTTGCATATGGAATCTTAAAAAAAAATGGTACAAATGATTTTTTTTTCTTATTTTTTTACAAAACATGAGTAGAGTCACAGATGTAGAAAACAGAATTTGGTTACCAAGGGATAAAGAGGAGTGGGGATAAATTGGGAGATTGGGAATGACATATACACTTTGCTGTATATAAAGTAGATGACCAATAAGAACCTAATATATAGCACTGGGAGCTCTACTTAATATTTTGTAATGGCCATTATGGGAATCTTAAAATAATAGAGTGGATATATGTCACCTATAACTGATCCAGTTTGGTGTACACCTGGAACTATCACAAAATTGTAAACAACTGTATCCCGATAAATATTAAGAAAAATTATGGCTACCAAAGGGGAAATGTAGGGAAGAAGGATAAATTGGAGTCTGGGATAACTATATACACACCATTATATATATATATATATATATATATATATATATATATATATATATATATATATTAGAATAATCAGCAAAGACCTATGATATACCATTCCATATGGTATAGAGAACTCTATCCAATATTCTGTAATTATCTATATGTGACAGACTCTGAAAAAATATGTGTATGCATATATAAAGCTATCTGTTTATGTAACTATACACACACACACACACATATATATATATATATATGACCAAATCACTTTGCTGTATGCCTGAAACTAATACAATATTATAAATCAACTATGCTTCAATATAAAGGTTAAAATAAAAAATGAACCTATTGAAATTCTTACTCCATATGTGAAGTGACATAATATTACTTGAGGGTAGATTGTCAGTTAAAGATCACTGGGTCAATAACATAAATGTTTTAACCTAATTACCCAACAGATGAGATGACATAATGTTACAAAAGCACACATTTAATCAAAATCCAAAGAGGAAAATCAGAATGACAAGGAATTGGGCCAGTGGAACGCAAACGAGACCATATATTAGATTTAAATTCAGTCACATCAATAATAACATTAAATGTAAGTGGTGGTGGTGGTGGTTTATTCACTAAGTCATGTTTGATTCTTGCAACACCGTGGACTGTAGCCTGCCAAGCTCCTCTGTCCATGGGATTTCACAGGCAAGAATACTGGAGTGCGTTGCCCTTTCCTTCTCCAGGGAAATATAAGTGATCTAATAATTAAATTGGAGAGAGAGAATCTAATTCCATTTTATAAAACAAAAACAAAAAATCCAAAGCCAAACTATCAGGACAGTAGAAATCCACTTAAATATAAAGAGAAATACAAATTAGGGAAAAGAAGGAAAACAAACTAAGCCATGGAAATGCTAATCAAAAGAAAAAATGCAATGGCTACATTGATACTAAAGAAGGCAAAACTAATACAATTATGTAAAGTTTAAAAATAAAATAAAATTAAAGAAAAAAATGAGTTTCAAAGCAAATAATGTTACCAAGGAAAGAAAGGTCTTTTAAATATGATGCTGGAGTCAGTTTATCTAAAGGACAAAATCATAAATATCTATGCACCTAGTAATAGAGATATAAGATAAGTTGAAAAATTAAATATTTAAGGGAAAAGAGTCTATCTACCACTGTCATCAAATACTTTAACACTTTTTACTAAATAAGTAATAGAACAGGTGAAGTTAAAATCAATAAGTATACAGTAAAGTTGAATAACACTATCAATCAATCTGAACTAAATATCATTTATAAAATATTTCACCCAACAACAATACAGTATGCATTCCCTTCAACATTTAGAGTATTTCCCAAAATATGGTTGACCATAAAAGGGTCTCAATAAATTTAAAATAATTCCAGTCATGTAAAGTGTGCTGTTTGACCATAATGGAATAGTTAGAAATTAGTAACAGAAAATTATTTGAAAAATTTCCAAATATTTCAAAACTAAATAACATACTTCTAAAATAAGCCACATATCAAAATAAAATTCAGAAAAAAAAATTTAAATATATTGTGAACTGAGTAAAATGAAAATAAAACAGACTCATAGATTAATGGAACAAGGTAGAAATCCCAGAAGCAAATCTACACACTTATGGTCAATGAAGCTGTGGTAATGGAAACAAGAATCTATCAATACAATGGTGAAAACAGTCTCATCAGTATTGGTGCATGTGGAATTTCTTAAAAGCTGTAAGTAGAGTTATTAGGTGGTTCCCAGTTTGCTCAGTGGTAAAGAAAACACCTGCCAATGAAGGAGACTTGGGTTCAATCACTAAGTGGGAAGATCCCCTGAAGAAGTGAAGGCAACCCACTCCAGTATTCTTGCCTGGGAAATCCCATGGACAGAGAAACCTGGTGGGCTATAGTCCATGGGGTTGCAAAAAGTCAGACATGACTTAGAGACTAAACACCAAGAATTATCACGTGATCTGGCAATCTCACTTTTGGTCATATGTCCAGATAGATGAAAATCTAATTTTTTAAAAAATATAAATTTATTTATTTTAATTGGAGGTTAATTACTTTACAATATTGTATTAGTTTTGCCATACATCAACATGAATCGGCCACAGGTATACACATGTTCCCCCTCCCTCGTCCCTCATTTTAAAGAATACATGGATCCCAATATTCATAGCAGCATTATTTGCAGTAGCCAATACATGGAAGCAATATAAATGTCCATTGACAGATGAATAGATAAAAAGCCTGAAGTACATGACTGAGCAAATTCACTTTCACTTTTCGCTTTCATTCATTGGAGATGGAAATGGCAACCCACTCCAGTGTTCTTGCCTGGAGAATCCCAGGGATAGGTGGCATGGTGGGCTGCCATCTATGGGGCCGCACAGAGTTGGACACGACTGAAGCGCCTTAGCAGCAGCAGCAGCAGTACATATATACAATGGAAGAGTATCCAGCCATAGAAAAGAATAATACTATCTGCAGCAGCATGGATGAACCTAAAGATTATCATATTAAGTGAAGTACGTCAGACAGAAAGAGACAAATAGGATATGATACCAGTTATCAGAACCTAAAGTAAAAGATACAAATGAACTTTATTACAAAATAGAAATTAACAGACATAGGAAAAAAAGAACTTTTTTTTTTGCTTTTATTTATTTTATTATTTTTATTTTTTTTAATTTATTTTAAATTTTATTTTATTTTTTAATTTTACAATATTGTATTGATTTTGCCATATATCAAAATGAATCTGCCACAGGTATACACGTGTTCCCCATCCTGAACCCTCCTCCTTCCTCTCTCCCCATACCATCCTTCTGGGTCGTCCCAGTGCACCAGTCCCAAGCATCCAGTATCGTGCATCAAACCTGGACTGGCGGCTCGTTTCATATATGATATTATACATATTTCAATGCCATTCTCCCAAATCATCCCAACCCTCTCCCTCTCCCACAGAGTCCAAAAGACTGTTCTATACATCAGTGTCTCTTTTGCTGTCTCGTATACAGGGTTATTGTTACCATCTTTCTAAATTCCATATATATGCGTTAGTATACTGTATTAGTGTTTTTCTTTCTGGCTTACTTCACTCTGTATAATAGGCTCCAGTTTCATCCACCTCATTAGAACTGATTCAAATGTATTCTTTTTAATGGCTGAGTAATACTCCATTGTGTATATGTACCACAGCTTTCTTATCCATTCATCTGCTGATGGACATCTAGGTTGCTTCCATGTCCTGGCTATTATAAACAGTGCTGTGATGAACACTGGGGTACACGTGTCTCTTTCAATTCTGGTTTCCTCAGTGTGTATGCCCAGCAGTGGGATTGCTGGAGAACTTATTGTTACCAAAGGGGAAAGAGGAGAGAGATAAATTAGGAAATTGGTATTAACAGATATGTTACTATCTATGAAATAGACAACAAGAACCTAACATATAGTATAGGAACCTAACATATAGCAAGATATATTCAATATCTTGTAATAACCTCTAGTGGAAAAGAATCTGAAAAGAATATCTATATTCTTATATATATAGATAGATATGTAAGTATACTATATGTATATATATATATAATTTATATATTTATGCATGTAAAACAGAATCACTTTGCTGTATACCAGAAACAATGTAAGTCATCTATACCTCAAAAAAAAAAAAAAAAAAATGACAGCAAATTGGATCCAAAAATATAGGAAATTTATAATGCATGATCAGCAAGTGTTTACCACAATTTGTAAGTTTTGTTTAACATTAAAAATTCAAAATAATTCACCTATTACAAAATTTTTAAAATTTGACCATATGTTTTCAGTCATTTGAATTGATGTAGAATATCATTTGATAATATTCAACATCTATTTTGTACACAAAACTTTAAGGAAACTATGAAGAGGAAACAATTTTCTCAACCTGATAAATGGCATCTACAAAAAAAACTAGAACTAGAATCACATTTAGTGCCAAGACCAAGATCAAGGCAAGGATACTTCCATTCAATATTTTATTGGAGGTTCCAGCCAATGCAGTAAGTGTGTGTGCACACACACAAAAAGTGTATGGACATGGATAGAAGACGATAAATAGATAGATAGATAGATGATAGAGAAATAGATATTTTAACCAATATACTCCAACAAGTATACTGATAATATATTTGTCATTTTATGTCATGACATTTATGCCATAGAAAATATTTACATGAGTTTCAATATTTCCAAATGGTAGTCTAGTTATTTTCTGTATTTTGTTTCCTAATCTGAATTAGTCTGAAAGCAAATAACCCTGATTTATATTAACATGCACTTTAAAATTCCTTGAAATTATATATGTGATCTTTCTTCTAGTAAAAGATATGTAAATACAGACGAAAGTTTTCTCAACCTTAGTTTGTAGATACTCCCTAATACCTACTTCAACTGCAAGTTTCTGAACAAAAATGATATATTTTTTAAAAATCTATATAAACTGAACTCTCTTTGGAAAGAAAGAACAGAAAATAATAAATTAAATAAATCCATAGCATTAAGGGTTTCCTGCCGCGGTCCACCCCGGTGGATCCAGGGAATTCGAAGCAGGGACGGCGTCGGCGAGGATCAGGAAACAACTGCTTAATTAAACTTTAATTAAGGATATAAAGAGTAATGGAATAAGGATAGCTCAGTGAGGAAATTCAATGGAGAAACGAGGCTGAATAATTCAGCCAAAAGGTAAGAGAAAGAACGACATGGTGAGACCAAGTTTCGGTGAACAAGGCCCGCACTTTATTTTCCAAAGTAGTTTTTATACCTTAAGTTATGCATAGAGGATAATGGGGGAAGGGGTAGAGTCATGCAGCAAGCCAGGCTTTCTTCCTGCAAACTTATCATATGCAAAAGCTTAGGTGATTTGTATCATCTTCTGGCCTGGAGGCCTGTTAACATTTTAAGACCCTTTCTTCAGAAAACTTATTTTTCTCTAAAGGTGATTGGTCAGGAGCCACCCTCCAAAAGCATTAGATTAAGTTGCATTCCTACAGAACAAAGGTGTGGTGGGCTATAACAAGAGAAAGAATTAACTCAAGGGTCCCAGGTTACAAACATTAAAGCTACTACTTACACCAATTATATTAATCAATACACTGCCAGGGACACAGCAGGTAAGGGGTATGGAAACTTCGCAGCAAACATTGGCCCAACAAGTGAAAATCCCTTCACCAATACAATTTCTAATCAATCTTTTAACTACTCAAAGGAATCTGTATTTAGACAGTTTAGAACATCTCATGCCTCTCACAGTTTGGAGGCTCTGAGCAATCACATGTGGCCAGAAAAACCTATTCAGGCAGGCTAGAGGACTTCCAAGGGAGTTTGTAGGTTGAAACACTGTCACACCCAGGAATTATTAACTGGAGCTGTAAGCTAACTCTTTTTTCAGAGAGGTAGTGGGGGACAGCCCCCTGTAAAGTCAGAGGTGTAGGTGAAAGCACAAAGCAGAAAGTAGGCAGACTCTGGTTTTGGGGGTAGATGCTCGAGAATTTCCAGGGGGACCCCTGAGGCTCGATCCCGCCTTTGCGTATGCCTAGCCTCCTTCCTCATGACCTTTGTCATGGGCAGAGTTCCTCACACTGGTTCCCAGCAGTGATAGAATTCCAGTTGAGCTATTCCAGATCCTGAAAGATGATGCTGTGGAAAGTGCTGCACTCAATATGCAATATGCACTCAATATACAATATGCCGGCTCCCGGCAGTTTCCCTCATAGCTCAGTCAGTAAAGAGTCTGCCTGAAATGCAGGAGACCCAGGTTCGATTCCTGAGTTGGGAAGATCCCCTGGAGCAGGAAATGGCAACTCCCTCCAGTATTCTTGCCTGGAGAATCCCATGGACAGAGGAGCCTGGCGGGCTACAGTCTATGGGGTCCCAGTTGGACACGACTGAGCGACTAAGCGCTCACACACACATAGTATTTATATATTTTCCTTCTTCATTGTACTTGCTGTATATAAAATTTCAGTGCTAAAAAAAGACAAGGCAAAGCAAATATACTTTTTCTGATTTCTTTGGAAACCAAATCTGAAGTGCCCTTGATAAGCTGTATATTGCCAGTTGTGAAAGGATATTTCAGTTGCTGACTACCTGCTGAAAGAGACGTGTCTCAGTTTCTAGACCTATTACAATACTCTCAATTGCCCAGCGGAAAAGCAATTAAAACGATACATTTACTCTCCTTTGGAACATATATGGGTAAGTTTAATTTCAAGAGTAAGGTAATGCCACAATTGAAGGGTTATTTCCTCTTTAGATGTTGCAACTTTTTCGAGTACTAGAGAAATAGCAGACTTGTAAGAGCACAGTATCCATGGCAACAGTTGCTTTAACATTTCACTTTTGCCACATTTGGAAAGGTCATCCTTTGTTTTCATCATTTTGTGGTCATATTAATCACTTTCAAATAGATAATTTAATAGTTACTAATGATAACTTTGAAGTTTTCCTTTGTTCTTTATTATAGAATAATACAAAAACTACTTTATATTTCTTAATTTTATTTTAAACAAATAAATGAAGACAATGTTAGCTTATTCTGTTTAAGGTACTTACTTCTCTCCCAGGGTAATTGTTTTTGTTTGGATTATTTATTTGACCCCTCTTAAAATTAGTTTAAATATATTCTTTTTTATATATAAATGTAGTTTTTTAAAAATTTTATTTTATTTTTAAACTTTACATATATTCTTGATAACATACTTTAATAACTTGTAACTTATGGTCCAAAAATAAAATAACATTACTAAACTATTAACAAAATGTTAAAGTATATTGAAAGCTCTAAATTCTAAGTCAAAAATCTTCATTTTATTCAGGATGAATGAGACATGAACAAATCATTACTTTCATGGACAGTTGTTTGCCATAGGGTTTCTCAAGTGGCGCTAGTGGTAAAGAACCCACCTGCTACTGCAGGAGAACTAAGAGACGTGGGTCCAAGCTCTGGGTGGGGAAGATCCCCTGGAGGAGGGCATGACAAGCCACTCCAGTATTCTTGCCTGGAACTTTCCATGGACAAAGGAGCCTAGCAGGATGCAGTCCACAGCATCACAAAGAGTCGGACATGACTAAAGCAACTTGGCATGCACACACGAATGTTTGTCTTAAACTTGCTATTTTTTGACAAGAATCTTTTAACTACCATCTATTGAATAATTATTAATCAGTGGATAATTTATATATGCTTTAGAAAGCTATCTCATGCAATCCCCTTACAACCAACTTTGTTAGGTAGATATTTTATCAACATTTTACAGATCAGTAAAAAAGCCAAGAGGAGCTACCCCATGTCCGAGGTCCAGGATGGTGGGCGAGAGGAGCTACCCCACGTCTGATGTCAGGGGCGGCAGCCAGGAGGAGCTCCCCGCTGCCTGAGACCAGGGGCGGCGGCCGGGAGGAACTAGCCCACACTGGAGGTCAGGGGCGGGAGCCGAGAGGAGCAACCCCACATCCAGAAGTGCTGGCTGGGTGGGGGCAGGAGGACCTAGAGGAGCTATTCCACGTTCAAGGTCGGGAGGGGTGGCGGGGGGAGATACCCCTCATCCAAGGTAAGGAGCAGTGGCTGCACTTTGCTGGAGCAGCCATGAAGAGATACCCCACATCCAACGTAAGAGAAACTCAAATAAGATGGTAGGTGTTGCAAGAGGGCATCAGAGGGCAGACACACTGAAACCATAATCACAGAAAACGAGTCAATCTAATCACACTAGGAACACAGCCTTGTCTAACTCAGTGAAACTAAGCCATGCCCTGTGGGGCCACCCAAGATGGGCGGGTCATGGTGGAGAGGTCTGACAGAATGTGGTCCACTGGAGAAGGGAATGGCAAACCACTTCAGTATTCTTGTCTTGAGAACCCCATGAACAGTATGAAAAGGCAAAATGATAGGATACTGAAAGAGGAACTCCTCAGGTCAGTAGGTGCCCAATATGGTACTGGATATGTGGAGAAATAACTCCAGAAAGAATGAAAGGATGGAGCTAAAGCAAAAACACTACCCAGTTGTGGATGTGAATGGTGACAGAAGCAAGGTCCGATGCTGTAAAAAGCAATATTGAATAGGAACCTGGAATGTTAGGTCCATGAATCAAGGCAAATTGGAAGTGGTCAAACAGGAGATGACAAGAGTGAACACTGACATTCTAGGAATCAGCGAACTAAAATGGACTGGAATGGGTGAATTTAACTTAGATGACCATTATATCTAATACAGTGGGCAGGAATCCCTCAGAAGAAATGGAGTAGCCATCATTGTCAACAAAAGAGTTCGAAATGCAGTACTTGGATGCAATCTCAAAAACAACAGGATAATCTCTGTTTGTTTCCAAGGCAAACCTTTCAATATCAAAGTAATCCAAGTCTATGCCCCAACCAGTAACGCTGAAGAAGCTGAAGTTGAATGGTTCTTTGAAGACCTACAAGACCGTTTAGAACTAACACCCAAAAAAGATGTCCCTTTCATTATAAGGGACTGGAATGCAAAAGTAGGAAGTCAAGAAACACCTGGAGTAACAGGCAAATTTGGTCTTGGAATACAGAATGAAGCAGGGCAAAGGCTAATAGAGTTTTGCCAAGAGAATGTACTGGTCATAGCAAACACCTTCTTCCAACAACACAAGAGAAGACTTTACACATGGACATCACCAGATGGTCAACACCAAAATCAGATTGATTATATTCTTTGCAGCCATAGACGGAGAAGCTCTATACAGTCAGCAAAAACAAGACCAGGAGCTGACTGTGGCTCAGATCATGAGGTCCTTATTACAAAATTCAGACTTAAATTGAAGAAAGTAGGGAAAACCACTAGACCATTCAGGTATGACCTAAATCAAATCCCTTATGATTCTACAATGGAAGTGAGAAATAGATTTAAGGGACAAGATCTGATAGAGTGACTGATGAACTATGGATGGAGGTTCGTGACATTGTACAGGAGACAAGGATCAAGACCATCCCCATGGAAAAGAAATTCAAAAAAGCAAAATGGCTGTCTGGGAAGGCCTTACAAACAGCTGTGAAAAGAAGAGAAGCGAAAAGCAAAGGAGAAAAGGAAAGATATAAGCATCTGAATGCAGAGTTCCAAAGAATAGCAAGAAGAGATAAGAAAGCCTTCCTCAGCAATCAATGCAAAGAAATAGAGGAAAACAACAGAATGGGAAAGACTAGAGATCTCTTCAAGAAAATTAGAGATACCAAGGGAACATTCCATGCAAAGATTGGCTCCATAAAGGACAGAAATGGTATGGACCTAACAGAAGCAGAAGATATTAAGAAGAGGCGGCAAGAATACACAGAAGAAATGTACCAAAAAAGATCTTCATGACCAAGATATTCACGATGGTGTGATCACTCACCTAGAGCCGAACATCCTGGAATGTGAAGTCAAGTGGGCCTTAGAAAGCATCACTATGAACAAAGCTAGTGGAGGTGATGGAATTCCAGTTGAGCTATTTCAAATCCTGAAAGATGACTCTGTGACAGTGCTCAATATGCCAGCAAATCTGGAAAACTCAGCAGTGGCCACAACACTGGAAAAGGTCAGTTTTTATTCCAATCCCAAAGAAAGGCAATGCCAAAGAATGCTCAATCTATCGCACAATTGCACTCATCTCACACGCTAGTAAAGTAATGCTCAAAATTCTCCAAGCCAGGCTTCAGCAATAAGTGAACCATGAACCTCCTGATGTTCAAGCTGGTTTTAGAAAGGCAGAGGAACCAGAGATCAAATTGCCAACATCCGCTGGATTGTGGAAAAGCAAGAGAGTTCCAAAAAAACATCTATTTCTGCTTTATTGTCTATGCCAAAGCCTCTGACTGTGTGGATCACAATAAAGTGTGGAAAATTCTTCAAGAGATGGGAATACCAGACCACCTCACCTGCCTCTTGAGAAGCCTATATGCAGGTCAGGAAGCAACAGTTTGAACTGGACAGGGAACAACAGACTGGTTCCAAATAGGAAAGGGAGTACATCAAGACTGTATATTGTCACCCTGCTTACTTAACTTATATGTAGAGTACATCATGAGAAGTGCTGGACTGGAACAAGCACAAGATTGAATCAAGATTCCTGGGAGAAATATCAATAGCCTCAGATATGCAGATGATACCACCCTTATGGCAGAAAGTGAAGAGGAACTAAAAAGCCTCTTGATGAAAGTGAAAGTGGAGAGTGAAAAAGTTGGCTTAAAGCTCAACATTCAGAAAACGAAGATCATGGCATCTGGTCCCATCACTTCATGGGGAATAGATGGGGAAACAGTGTCAGACTTTATTTTGGGGGGGCTCCAAAATCACTGCAGATGGTGAATGCAGCCATGAAATTAAAAGATGCTTACTCCTTGGAAGGAAAGTTATGACCAACCTAGATAGCATATTGAAAAGCAGAGACATTACTTTGCCAAGAAAGGTCTGTCTAGTCAAGGCTATGGTTTTTCCTGTGGTCATGTATGGATGTAAAAGTTGAATTGTGAAGAAAGCTGAGAGCCGAAGAATTGATGCTTTTGAACTGTGGTGTTGGAGAAGACTCTTGAGAGTCTCTTGGACTGCAAGGAGATCCAAGCAGTCCATTCTAAAGGAGATCAGCCCTGGAATTTCTTTGGAAAGAATGATGCTAAAGCTGAAACTCCAGTACTTTGTCCAACTCATGTGAAGAGTTGACTCATTGGAAAAGAGTCTGATGCTGGGAGCGATTGTGGGCAGGAGGAGAAGGGGACGACAGAGGATGAGATGGCTGGATGGCATCAGTGACTGGATGGACGTGTGTTTGAGTGAACTCCAGGAATTGGTGATGGACAGGGAGGCCTGGCGTGCTGCAATTCATGGAGTCGCAAAAAGTGGGACACGACTGAGCGACTGAACTGAACTGAAAATGAATCTTAGAGAAGACAAGAGAAAGTCACAGTGTTAGTGGCTCAATGATGTCTGATTCTTTTTGACCCTAGAATCTGGACCGTAGCCTGCCAGGCTCCTGTATAGATGGGAGTCTCCATGAAGAATACTGGAGTGGGTATCCATTCCCTTCTCCAGGGGCCTTCCCGACCCAGGGATTGACCCTGGGTCTCCCATTATCAATGTAAAAAACAAAAGTCCAATTGATGAAACTATGATTTACAACTTTGATTCATAAAGATAAGATAGAACCAGCACCTTTTGCTTTCTTTATTCAGTTCTTCTGAATACTTTTTTTGTTTTTTGCTATCTTGGGTCTTAGTCGTGGAGTGCTGGATCTTTACTGCTGCACTTCTCTCTAGTTGTGGCACACACGCTCCAGACTGTGTGGGGTCTGTAGTTGCAGCATGTGGATTTAGCTGTCCGGAGGCATATGGGACCTTAGTTCTCCAACCAGGGACAGGAATCCATGTCCCCTGCATTGGAAGGTGGATTCTTAACAACTGGACCACCAGGGAAGTCCCTCTCATGAGTAATCTTTAACTCTTTATTCCTCCTTTCTTTTTGACTCTCAGTTTCAAAATCTTAATTCAAACTTAGTAATTGTGGCTCATGGTTAAGAATCTGCCTGCAAATCAGGAAACCTTGGTTCAGCCCCTGGGTCAGGAAGGTACCCTGGAGAAAAGAATGGCAACCCACTCAAGTATTTTTGCCTGTAGAATTCTAAGGACACAGATGCCTGTTGGGCTACTGTCCAACGGGCTGCAAAGAGTTGCACACAACTGAACAACTAATACTACACTAATTTTTTTTTTCCACCATGATGAATTCTCTAATAATCTCTCCTACTAAATCAGCCCTCATTTCTGTTTCCGCAACTATTAAAGTGTATTTCTAAATTATGCCAAGTATTTATATTTTCTAATTTAACTAACCTATTGTCTACATATTTTAAGGCCTGTATTGATCTTTTCTCAACACACACAAACACAGAAATACACACTCTAATATGTATTTATTTTAGTGTAATAAAAGACAAAGAAAATACCAGGGGTGGGAAAGAAGTTAGAAGAGAATATTATGGTAGAAAAACAGGAATATAAGATGTTAACATAAGGTTTTTGTCTGGAAAAAAGGGAGGCATATTTCATACTTTGAGATACTGTAGCTGTGCATAGATTATTAACATATATTATGATTTATACAAGGATGCTTTGATCTTCTGTTCCTAGACTTAACTATAAAGATTTTCCATCTTTTTTTTCTGATTTTAGTATTCCTATCCTTCTATTCCTTATTTGTGTGTCTATTACAGTCAAGTTATAATATTACCTCATTTCAAGCAGACCATTAGCATAGAGGTATAGACAAATGAAGAAAAAGGAGGAGGAAGACTAGTAAGCTAATGGAATTACATAATCATTTTATTTTGATTAGAGATAATTAAAATCTTAGGTAGCCATTATATTTTCAAAAGGAGACCCTTTTTGAAGGATAGACAATGACTCGGTATCTGGGGAAAGAAAGTGAAACATTGATAGGTTTATGCAAAAAAGGAACCGACACCAATCACTTTGTTCTATGGTAATCAAAAGAGAGATTATTATTGTTCTATTTAGAATGCAAACATTTAGTTTGGATATAGGGTTTCAGTCTCATTTCTGCCTTAGCCCTAACAGTGTTTCCTTTTAGTGATATCAAATTAGCTACCAAAGAAAGGAAATTACTAGTACACATTTATTTTCTAATTGTAGGCAACTTAGCGTCAAATAGATACTTTTTAGAATTTTCTTCAAAAACTCACAGATAATTAAAATAGTATGTTAAAATAGCTATTTTAGTTAATTAAAATATATGTATAACAACGTCCATAATAGTTATCATAAATTATGTTGAATGTTTTTTTTTAATTTATTTTGCAAAAAAAGTAACATTTGGATTTAGCATTTGAAAATTTAAATGTATAATTGTGTGTAATTGCAGTACTAGAAAAATAAATAATTTTAATTGCATTTAAAATTTGGTAAGCATTGTATTTGAAATATTGACAGGTTTTAAATAGAATTTTTTAAAAATCTACCTTATGGAATGTACTATAAAATATCCATTTAGGTATATACATGGGAGCAAATAATATTGATTATTCAGAAGTATGGTTATAAAACATATTCTGCCCATTGAGAAATTGTTTCATAATTTTCACTGATAGGATTTATTTTTAAGTTATTATTTTTATTATTATTATTTCGATTTGGTTTTCTCCTTTTAGAATTTGTCTGTTTTTTCTTTGAAGTTTTCACATCTTAATTTCTTCTTGTCAATATTCCCTTTATGCCCAGTGTCTTACTACTTCTTTTCTTCTAATCCCCTCACTAACACTGATCATTCATTTCTTTTTTTCCTGGTGTCCTCTTCAACACTAAATTACTTAGCAAAGGTAGTCACTGATCTGCTTCAAGAAAGAAATTACTGTAGGCTTTCAAGAGTGATAAGAATAGAAACTATTTTGTTTTCTGACTACTCCTGTGATTTCAAAGAAATATTTCCAGTAGTATTTTTCTTAAATATTTTGTCTGTGCCCCTATAAAACATCAAATAAAAATAAGAAACTAAAGAATCCTAACCACAGAGATAATAAACCATCTGGGAATAGACTTTCTTGAAATGTACTACCAAAAGAGGCAAAACTGAACTACCTTTGAAACACTTGAATGGGCATTTTGATACTTTGATTTTTGTTGTCATCTTCATTTTACTAATCCTCATTAGATCAATTGTAAAATGAATAGTGACGTGTTGTTGGTAGATAAATTTCTGTTGAGGAAACTGAGACTCACATAATTCTCATACAGTTAGAACATCTATGTCTATAAAATGAAATTTAGAATTTTACTGCAATATTAATCTTTTTTACTTCAAGTTATACTTTGGGTTTAGGAATCAGTGGACTAAAATCGATGGGAACGGGTGGATTTAATTCAGATGATTATTATATCTATAATGTGAGCAAGAATCCATTAGAAGAAATGGAGTAGCTCTCACAGTCAACAAAAAAAGAGTCTGAAATGCAGTGCTTGGGTACAATCTCAAAAATGACAGAATGATCTCAGTTCATTTCCAAGGCAAACCATTCAACATCACAGTAATTCAAATCTATGCCCCAACAACTGATGCTGAAGAACCTGTAGTTGACTAGTTCTATGAAGACCTACAACATCTATTATAGTTAATGCCATAAAGATGTCCTTTTCATCACAGTGGACAGGAATGCAAAAGAAGGAAGGCAAGGGGTAACTGGAGTAAAAGGCAAGGTTGGCCTTGGAGTACAAAATGATGCAGGCCAGACTAACAGAGCTTTGCCAAGAGAACACACTGATCATAGTAAACACCATTTGCAACAACACAAGAGACAACTCTACATATGGACATCACCAAATGGTTAATACCTAAATAAGAATGATTACATTCTTGGCAGCCAAAAATGGAGAAGCTGTACACAGTCAGAAAAAACAAGAGCTGTAGAGCTGACTGTGGCTCAGATTATCAACTTCTTACTGGAAAATTCAAGCTCCAATTGAAGAAAGTAGGGAAAACACTAGGCCATTCAGATATGACTTAAATCAAATACCTTATGATTATACAATGGAGGTGACAAATAGGGAAACAATAGAATGGAAAAGACGAGAGATCTCTTCAAGAAAATTGTTGGAAATATCAAGGGAACACTTTATACAAGAATGGGCATGATAAAGGACCAAAACAGTAAAAACCTAACAGAAAAAGAAATTAAGAAACAGTGGCAAGAATACACAGAAGAACTATACCAAAAAGGCCTTTATGACTGGGATAACCATGATGGCATGGTCACTTACCTAGAAACAAACATCTGGGATTGTGAAGCCAAGTGGGTCTTAGGAAGCCTTACTGCAAACAATGCTAATAGAGGTAATGGAATTCCAGTTGAGCTGTTTCAAATTCTAAAATGTGATGTCATTTAAGTGCCGTACTGAATATGCCAGCAAATTTGAAAAGTTCAACAGTGGCTCAGGACTGGAAAAGGAGTTTTCATTCCAATCCCAAAGAATGGCAGTGCCAAAGGATGTTCAAACTATCAGACAAATGTGCTAATTTCCCATGCTAGTGAGGTTATGCTCAAAATTCTTCAAGCAGTATGTGTACTGAGAACTTCAAGATGTTCAAAATGGATCTTAAAAAGGCAGAGGAACCAGAGATCAAATTGCCAACAATTGTTGAATCATAGACAAAGCAAGGGAATTTCAGAAAAACATCTATTTCTGCTTCATTGGCTATAAGAAAGCCTTTGCGCAAAAAGTGAAAGTGAAAATCTTAGTCGCTAAATGGTATCTGACTCTTGTGACCTCACTGACTGCAGCCCACCAAGTGCCTCTGTCCTTGGAATTCTCCAGAATTTTCCAAGAATACTGAAGTGGGTTGCCATTTCATTCTTCAGGGGATCCTCCTGACCAAGGGATCAAACCCTGCTCTCCCACATTGGAGGCAGATTCTGTACCATCTGAGCCTGATTGTGTGAATCATAGCATATTGTGGAAAATTCTTAAAGAGATGAGAATACCAGACCACCTTACCTGTCTTCTGAGAAAACTGTATGTGGGTCAAGAAGCCACAGTTAGAACCTTACATTGAACAACAGACTGGTTATAATTGGGAAAGGAGCACATCAAAGCTGTATATTATCACCGTTAAAGAAACTTATAAGCTTATAAGTTAAACTTATTTAACTTATATACAGAGTACATCATGCAAAATCTCAGGCTAGATGAGTGATTTTTATTACAATTTTTAGGAAATATCATTGAAGGCAAGATTTTTAAGGAAATCTTTAATGAAGATAGGGAGGTAGCAATATGAATATTTAAAGAAAAAAAAGCATTATTCAGAGAAAAGAGTAAGTGCAAAGATCTAAGAAGAGAAATATGCTCAGTGTATGTCAGTAATATCAAGGAGTCCTGTGTTTTAGGGATAAATGAAAAAGGCAGGAGCAGTTGGAGATCTAGTCAGAGAGACTGGTCCCAAGACGGCGCAGCTTATCTGAAGGACCTCGTCTTTCAAGGGGACTTGAAAGTGGACTCCTTGGGGAAGATTTAAGCAGTGGAGGTATCTAACTTCCATTCCAAGAGGATCATTCTTGTTACAGTGATGAGGATAGACTTTAGGAAGGCAAGATTAGAACAAAGCATACTAATTAGGAAGTGATTATGGTAATGAAGGTAAGAAATTGTCATGTCTTAGACTGGTGTGTAACAGTGAAGAGGTTGTGAACTGGTCAGATTTTGGAATTTCAGGATATCAAAGAAAAGAATAATTTCAATCCAGGCAGCTGTATAAATTAAATTGCTAATTACTAAAAATCAGAAAGATTGTAAGAGAATCAGTTGCCAGCTGAATCAAGAGTTCAATTTTTAATGTATTAAATTTGCTATGCCTTTTAGACAGTAAAAGGGAAATTTCTTCCATTTTATTGGATTCACAAAGAAAGTAGTTTAAGGTTGGTATACATGTGCAGAGGCATGTTATTTAAAGTCATAGGTTGAGGGATAATGTAATCCAGAGACTGAATTGATATAAGGAAGAGAAAAGTTGAGGATTATACAAAGTGAAAGTGAAAGGTGCTCAGTCATGTCCGACTCTTTGCGACCCCATGGTCTATACAGTCCATGGAATTTTCCAGGAGAGAATACTGAAATGGGTAGCCTTTCCCTTCTCCAGGAGATCTTTCCAACCCAGGGATTGAACCCAGGTCTCACGCATTGCAGGCAGATTCTTTACCAACAGCTGAGCCACAAGGGAAACCCAAGGAAGTGAATATAAATAAAGATACTGGGAATTGTATAACAATGGAAGTCAGGGGATTTGTTATGAAGTCAAATAACTGCAAGTCCTAGTAAGGTTAAAAACTTTTAATTGAGCTGTTAGAAAGAGTGATGCCAGGACCTCCCAGTGGTTCAGGTGTTATGACTTTGCCTTCCAATGCAGAGGTGTGGGGTTGACCCCTGGTCAGGGAGCTAAGACCCACATGCCTCATGGCCAAAAAGCCAAAACAAAAAGCACAAACAATATTGTAATGAATTAAAGGCTTTAAAAATGGTCCACATTGAAAATTTTTCCTTTAAAAATCCATAAAAAGGAATAAAGAAACAGTGATGCAAAGGGGAGGGTGTGTTAGTCCAGAAGGACATGTAAGACATTTATTATGGGAAATCTCTGTGATGGGAAATATAGAGGGACCTTGGGAAGGCTGAGAGAATGAGCATATTACCATGCAGCTCTGAAATATGTCAAGGAAAGAAGAAAAGAAAATTGAATTACAGCATATTAACAGCAGTGATATCTTAAGAATATTTGGCTGAGCTGATGGAGAATCTTCAGAGTTTGTTCTGGGACAGCAATCTGTCTTCTCCCCAGGTTGCCTGCCTCCTGAATAAAGCAATATTTCCTTATCAACCCTATACTGGTTTCTCAAAAAGGCAAGGAGAAAAGGAAAGATATATCCTTCTGAATGCATAGTTCCAAACAATAGCAAGGAGACATGAGAAAGCCTTCCTAAATGATCAAGGCAAAGAAATAGAGGAAAACAATAAAATGGGAAAGACTAGAGATCTCTTCAAGAAAATTAGAGATACCAAGGGGAATTTTCTTGCAAAGATGGGCATAATAAAAGGACAGAAATGGCATGGACCCAACAGAAACAGAAGATAATAAAAAGAGGTGGCAAAAATGCACAGAAAAGCTATACCAAAAAATTGTAAGGATCCAGAATACTACGATGGTGTGATTCTCACCTAGAGCCAGACATCCTGGAAAGCAAAGTCAAATGGGCTTTAGGAAGCATCATGATGAACAAAGCTAGTAAAGGTGATGAAATTCCAGTTGAGCTAACATAAATCCTAAAAGATGCTGTGAAAGTGCTGCACTCAATATGCCAGCAAATTTGGAAAAAGCAGCACTGGCTACAGGACTGGAAAAGGTCATTTTTCAGTCCAATCTCAATGAAAAGTGAAAGTTAAAGTGAAGTCGCTCAGTCGTGTCGGACTCTTTGAGTCCCCAAGAACTGTAGCCTATCAGGCTCCTCCGTCCATGGGATTTTCCAGGCGAGAACACTGGAGTGGGTTGCCATTTCCTTCTCCAGGAGACCTTTCTGACCCGGGGATTGAACTCTGGTCTCCCACATTGTAGACAGATGCTTTACCATCTGAGCCACCAGGGAATGTCAAAGAAATACAACGCCAAAGAATGCTCAAACTGGTACACAGTTGCATTAATCTCTAATGCTAGTAATCAATGCTCAAAATTCTCCAAGCCAGGCTTCAACAATACGTGAAGTGGGAAATTCCAGATGTTAAATATGGTTTTAGAAAAGGTAGAAGAACCAGAGATCAAATTGCCAAAATTCACTGGATCATTGAAAAAGCAAGAGAGTTCCAGAAAAACGTCTATTTCTGCTTTATTGACTATGCCAAAGCTTTTGACTGTGTGGATCAACAAACTGTGGACAATTCTAAGATTTGGGCATACCAGACCACCTGATCCACCTCTTGAGAAATCTGTATGCAGGTGAGAAAGCAACAGTTAGAACTGGACATGGAACAAACTGTCCATAGGAAATGAGTACATCAATTCTGTATATTGTCACCATGTTTAGTTAACTTCTATGCAGATTATATCATGAGAAACTTGGGGATGGATGAAGCACAAGCTGGAATCAAGATTGCCGGGAGAAATATCAATAACATCAGATATGCAGATGACACCACCCATATGGCAGAAAGCGAAGAAGAGCTAAAGAGCCTTCTGATGAAAATGAAAGAGAAGAGTGGAAAATATTGGCTTAAGCTCAACACTCAGAAAACTAAGATCATGGCATCCGGTCCCATCACTTCATGGAAAATAGATGGGGAAACAGTGGAAACAGTCGCTGACTTTATTTTGGGCGGCTCCAAATTCAATACAGATGGTAATTGCAGCCATGAAATTAAAAAGCACTTACTCCTTGGAAGGAAAGTTATGACCAACCTAGACAGCATATTAAAAAGCAGAGACATTATTTGTCAACAAAGGTCCATCTAGTGAATGTTATGTTGTTGTTGTTTTTTTCCACTAGTCATGTATGGATGTGAGAGTTGGACTGTGAAGAAAGCTGAGTGCTGAAGAATTGGTGCTTTTGAACTGTGGTGTTGGAGAAGAATCTTGAAAGTCCCTTGGATTGCAAGGAGATCCAACCAGTCCATTCTAAAGGAGATCTCTCCTGGGTGTTCATTGGAAAGACTGATGCTGAAGTTGAAACACCAATATTTTGGCCAACTGATGCTAAAAGCTGACTCATTTGGAAAGACACTAATGTTGGGAAAGATTGAAGGCAGAAGGAGAAGGGGATGACAGAGGGTGAGATGGTTAGATGTTATCACCAACTCAACGGACATGAGTTTGGGTATACTCCAGGAGTTGGTGGTGGACAGGGAGCCTGGCATGTTGTAGTTCATGGGATCTCAAAGAGTCAGACATGACTGAGCAACTGCACTGATATTGATTCTCCTTGGAAGAAAAGTTATGACCAACATACACAGCATACTAAAAAGGAGTAACATTACTTTGCCAACAAAGGTCCATCTAGTCAAAGCTATGCTTTTTCCAGTAGTCATGTATGGATGTGAGATTTGGACTGTGAAGAAAGCTGAGTGCCAAAGAATTGATGCTTTTGAACTGTGGTGTTAGAGAAGACTCTTGAGAGTCCCTTGGACTACAAGGCGATCCAACCAGACCATCCTGAAGGAAATCAATCCTGAATATTCATTGAAAGGACTCATGGTGAAGCTGAATCTCCAATACTTTGGTGACCTGATGCAAAGAACTGACTCATTTGAAAAGTTCCTGGTGCTGGGAAGGATTGAAATTAGGAGGTGAAGGGGACGACAGAGGATGAGATGGTTGGATGGCATCACCAACTTAATGGGCATGAGTTTGAGTAATCTCCCGGAGTTGTTGCTATACAGGGAGTCCTGGCGTACTGCAGTCCATGAGGTAGCAGAGTTGGACAGGACTGAGTGGCTGAACTGAACAGAATATTTCATGGAAGATGGGCACCACAAAGTACAGAAACAGTATGGACCTAACAGAAGCAGAAGATATTAAGAAGATGTGGCAAGAATGCACAGAAGAACTGTGCAAAACCAATACAATATTGCAAAGTTAAATAAAATAAAAATTTAAAAAAAGAACTATATAAAAAGATATTCACCACTCAGATAACTACAATGATATGATCACTCACCTAGAGTCAGACATCCTTGAATGTGAAGTCAAGTGTGCATTAGGAAGCATCAGCATGAGCAAAGCGAGCAGAAGTGATGGAATTCCTGTTGAGCTATTCCAAATCCCAAAAGATGATGCTGTGAAAGTGCTGCACTAAATATGCCAGGAAATTTGGAAAACTCAGCAGTGGTCACAGGATTGGAACAAGTCAGATTTCATTACAATCCCAAAGAAAGGCAATGGTAAGCAAGGATCAAACCACTGCACAATTACATTCATTTCACACACTAGCAAAGTAATGCTCAATATTCTCCAAGCTAAGCTTCAATGGTATGTAGAGAACTTCAGATGTTTAAGCTGCTTTTAGAAAAGGCTGGGGAACAAGAGATCCAATTGCCAACATCTGCTGGATCATAGAGAAAGCAAGAGAAATTCAGAAAAACTATCTTCTTCATTGACTACACCAAAACCTTTGACTCTGGATCACAAAATCTGTGAAAAATTCTTCAAGAGATGGGACTACCAGACCACCTGACCTGCCTGCTGTGAAATCTGTATGCAGGTCAAGAAGCAACAGTTAGAACCAGACTTGGAACAATGGACTGGTTCAAAATTGGGAAAGGAGTACATCATGGCTGTATATTGTCACCTTGCTTATTTAACTTACCTGCAGAGCTCATGATGTGAAATGCCAGGCTGGATGAAGCTCAAGCTGGAATCAAGATTGCCAGAAGAAATATCAATATCCTCACATATGCAGATGACACCACCCTTATGGCAGAAATCAAAGAGGAACTAAGGAGCCTCTTGATGAAAGTGAAAGAGGAGACTGACACAGCTGGCTTAAAACTCAACATTCAAAAACGAAGATCATGGTATTCAGTCCCACCACTACATGTCAGACAGATGGGGAAACAGTGACAGACTTTATTTTCTCAGGCTCCAAAACCACTGCAGATGGTGGCTGCAGCCATGAAATTAAAAGGTGCTTGTTCTTTGGAATAACATGTATGATAAACCTAGACAGCGTATTAAAAAGCAGAGACATTACTTTGTGTCCAAAGTCCATCTAGTCAGCTATGTTTTTTCCAGTAGTCGTGTATGGATGTGAGAGTTGGACTATAAAGTAAGCTGAGCATCGAAGGATTGATGCTTTTGAACTGTGGTGTTGGAGAGGACTCTTGAGAGTCCCTTGGACTGCAAGGAGATCAAATCAGTCAATCCTAAAGGAAATCAGTACTGAATATTCATTGGAAAAACTGATGCTGAAGCTCCAATACTTTTGGTACCTGAAGTGAAGATCTGTCTCATTAGAAGAGACCCTGCTGGGAAAGATTGAAGGCATGAGGAGAAGGATGACAGAGGAGGAGATGGTCAGATAGCATCACTGACTCAATGGACATGAGTTTGAGCAAGCTCCAGGAGTTGGTGTGGACAGGGAAGCCTGGTGTGTTGCAGTTCATGGCATTACATAGAGTTAAACACGACTGAGCAACTGAACTGATTGATTGACTGACTGATTCCATCTCCATAGCTCCCTATTAGAGTGGCTGTGGACTCCGTTCTAAGCCTGTAGACATTCACCTGTCCTTTATACCCAGTCCTTCTTTCCTCAGTCCTTTATAGATTAGTTTCCATAGAATCCTTTCTGGTAAGTCTATTGTATTTGAATTTCTGCCTGAAAATTTATTTGCCAGAAAACCTTTCCCGTGGCACTCTTCATGCTCTTTGTCTGTATTTCTGTCTTACTACAAGAGCTTTTATGCTTCTGCTGCTTTTTAAAATACCTAGGTGTCTCCCTTTTGATTCTGCTATTTTTGTCTTGCTGTGTGTGAGTTCCATACCAGTCAATCCTAAAGGAAATCAACCCTAAATATTCTTTGGAATGACTGATGCTGAAGCTGAAGCTTCAGTCCTTTGGTCACCTGATATGAAGAGTCAAATCATTGGAAAAGACCCTGATGCTGGGAAAGATTGAAGGCAAAATGAGAAGAGGCCAGCAGATGATGAGATGGTTAGATAGACTCACCAACTCTATGGACATGACCTTGAGCAATCTCTGGGAGATAGTGGAGGACAGGGATGCCTGTCATGTTGGAGTCCATGGGGTCAGAAAGTGTTGGAAACTACTTAGCAATTGAAGAACAACAACATGAGCTCCATATAACATGTATTTTCACCACACATAATTTTAAATTTACAGAGTCTGAAAGGTGATTATTACCCAAAGGGAAGACTACTTGCACCACAGACTGGTCTGTAGTAGAATGGCCTTCTCTTCTAGGCCTTTTTAAAACCTGACAAATAGATTAGAAGTGCCTCGCCAAGTGTGACAAGTGCCACCTTTAGAGAGTTCAAGATAGTACTACATCTTATTGATAGGGACTGAGAAATTCAATAGTTAGCTTTTGTTATTGTTATTGTGTTTCTTTGGATACGATGTTTCTGCATTCTTCATTACTTACATGACTAAAACCTAAAAATGTATACAATTGAAACTCAAAAAACCAAACAGCTTGATTTAAAAATGGCCATAGGGACTAAACAGACATTTTTCCAAAGAACGTAGACTGATGGCCAATAGGCACATGAAAAGTTGCTCAACATTTTCGGTAATCAGTTCAGTTCAGTTGCTCAATCATATTCGACTATTTGCGACCCCATGAATCGCAGCACTCCAGGCCTCCCTGTCCACCACCAACTCTGGGAGTTCACTCAGACTGACGTTAATCGAGTTAGTGATGCCATCCATCCATCTCATCCTCTGTTGTCCCCTTCTCCTCTTGCCCCCAATCCCTCCCAGCATCGGAATCTTTTCCAATGAGTCAACTCTTCGCATGAGGTGGCCAAAGTACTGAAGTTTCAGCTTTAGCATAATTCCTTCCAAAGAAATCCCAGAGCTGATCTCCTTCAGAATGGACTGGTTGGAT
This sequence comes from Bos indicus x Bos taurus, assembly GCF_003369695.1. NCBI lineage: Eukaryota > Metazoa > Chordata > Mammalia > Artiodactyla > Bovidae > Bos > Bos indicus x Bos taurus. Next base: position 73,061,244 of record NC_040090.1, read on the forward strand.
CTCCTTGCAGTCCAAGGGACTCTCAAGAGTCTTCTGAACACCAGAGTTCAAAAGCATCAATTCTTTGGCGCTCAGCCTTCTTCACAGTCCAACTGTCACATCCATATATGACCATAGGAAAAACAATAGCCTGGACTAGACGAACCTTTGTTGGCAAAGTAATGTCTCTGTTTTTGAATATGATATCTAGGTTGGTCATAACTTTCCTTCCAAGGAGTAAGCGTCTTTTAATTTCATGGCTGCAGTCACCATCTTCAGTGATTTTGGAGCCCCCAAAGTCTGACACTCTTTCCACTGTTTCCCCATCTATTTCCCATGAAGTGATGGGACCGGATGCCATGATCTTCGTTTTCTGAATGTTGAGTTTTAAGCCAACTTTTTCACTCTCCACTTTCACTTTCATCAAGAGGCTTTTTAGTTCCTCTTCACTTTCTGACATAAGGGTGGTGTCATCTACATATCTGAGGTTATTGATATTTCTCCCTGCAATCTTGATTCCAGCTTGTGTTTCTTCCAGTCCAGTTTTTCTTGTGATGTACTCTACATATAAGTTAAATAAGCAGGGTGACAATATACAGCCTTGATGTACTCCTTTTTCTATTTGGAACCAGTCTGTTGTTCCATGTCCAGTTCTAACTATTTCTTCCTGACCTGCATACAAATTTCTCAAGAGGCAGGTCAGGTGGTCTGGTATTCCCATCTCTTTCAGAATTTTACACAGTTTATTGTGATCCACATAGTCAAAGGCTTTAGCATAGTCAATAAAGCAGAAATAGATAGTGATGCAAATTAAAAGTAATATGAAATATCATATCACATCTGTCATACAGTCTATTGTCACAAAGCCTACAAGCAAGAAACTTTGGTGAGTATGTGGATAAAGGGAATCCTAGTACACTGTTGTTGGGAAGGTATATTGGTGCAGCCACTATGGAAAATAGTATAGAGGTTCCTATTGGCTTCTAAATAAATGCACAATGTGAAAGTTGTGAGCTAAATTTTATTTGCAGCAAAATGAGGACTGCAGCTCAGAAGACAGCATTTCAGATAACTGTCAGAAACTACTCTGAGGAGATAAGCAAGGAGCTAGTATGTATAGGAGTTTTGCAACTCCTGCAAGGGCAGGTAGTCAGAAACATCAAAATATTAATGTTAATTAAAGAAGCCAGATATGTCAAGTTATAGAATTTAGTACTTTTCTATGTATGGTAAGATGAAAGAGTCTGGGCTCACTGCAATCATTCCTTTGATATGCACCTCACTTGTTTCAGCCAATATTATGTGTTTTCACATCTTGAGTTTCCTTAAGTTTCATGATAGCGAATGGCTGCAGTCTGATGGCTGCTAGATGGCAGGTATGCTTTTCCTATCTGAATTGCTCAGGGCTCAGTGGCTCAAGCTGTAGGGCTGCAATTGTTGATGACTGAGATTTCTTGGTTTACTGATATCATTGGCAATATTCCATTATCATTTTTTAGAAAACTAAAAGTAGAACTACCCTGGCAAGCTGCAATTCATGGAGTCACAGGGAGTCGGACAGAACTGAGTGACTGAACTGAACTGAACTGAACTGATGATACAGCAATTCTAGGGTGTATATTTGAAGAAAAAGAAAACACTAATTCAAAAGAAATATCCACTCTAATGTTCACAGCAGCATTATTTACAATAGTCAAGATATGGAAGCAACCTAAGAATCAATCAGCAAATGTATATAATGGAAATAATATACCATCATACAAAAGAAAGAAATTCTGCCATTTGAAAGAACATAGATGGACTGAAAGGGTATTATATTTAATGAAATTTGTCTGTCAGAGAAAGACAAATATTGTGTGTTATCACTTATAGATAGAATCTAAAATATAAAAGAAAATAATGAATAGAGCAAAACAGAAACAGACTCACAGGTATACAAAACAGACTAGTAGTTACCAGTGGGATCAGGGAGGGAGGGAGGGAGGGGAAAGTTGTAATGGAAGTAGGTGATTGAGAGGTATGAACTACTATGTACAAAACGGATAAGCTATAGAGATGTATTGTACCACACAGGAAGATATAGCCATTATTTTGTGGTGACTTTAAATGGAGCATAATCTATAAAAATACTGAGTTGTTATGTTATACAATAGGAATGTGATTGGTATGGTAGGTAATATGTAGGTAATATGATGTGGTACATCAGTTATGGTGGTGGTGGTGGTTTAGTTGCTAAGTTAAGGCCAACTCTTGCAACCCCATGGACTGTAGCCTGTCAGGCTCTTCTGTTCATGGGATTTCTCAGGCAAGAATTCTGGTGTAGGTTGCAATTTCCTTCTCCAGGGGATCTTTCTGACTCAAGGATTGAACCCCGGATACTTTACCGACTGAGCTACCAGGGAAGACCAAATCAACTACACTTCAATTTAAAAGGAGAATGGCATTGAAACATGTATAATATCATATAAGAAATGAATCGCCAGTCCAGGTTCAATGCAGGATACAGGATGTTTGGGGCTGGTGCACTGGGATGACCCAGAGGGATGGTATGGGGAGGGAGAAGGGAGGGGGTCAGGATGGGGAAACATGTGTACACCCATGGCAGATTCATGTTGATGTATGGCAAAACCAATACATATTTTAAAGTAATTAGCCTCCAATTAAAATAAATAAATTTAAATTTAAAAAATAAACAAAAAGTAAATAAAACCTAAAAATAGAGTTACCCTCCAAAATTTCATAGAGCTCAGTTCCCACCCTAGGAAGCACATATGTATTTCAGAAGACTCAAATATTCTTGTTATTTCTTGTTTATACAACAACATGCTGTTTTCAGTCACTAAATCATGTCTGACTCTTTGCAACTCCATGAACTACAGCATGCCAGGCTTTTCCCTGTCCTTCACTGTTTTCCAGAGTTTGTTCAAACTCATGTCCATTGAGTCAGTAATATTAGCTTACCATCTCATCCTCTGCCACCCTCTTCTCCTTTTGCCTTCAATCTTTCCTAGCATCAGGGTCTTTTCCAATGAGTTAGTTCTTCTCATCAGGTGACCAAAATATTGGGGCTTCAGCTTTAGCATCAATCCTTCCAATGAATATTCAGGGTTGATTTCCTTTAGGATTCACTGGTTTGATCTCCTTGCAGTCCAAGGGACTCTCAAGAGTCTTCTTGAGAAACACAATTCAAAAGAGTCCATTCTTCTTTTGGCACTCTGCCTTTTCTGTGGTCCACCTCCATATCCATACACGACTACAGGAAAGATCATAGCTTTGACTATATGAACCTTTGTTGGCAAAGTGAAGTCTCTACTTTTGAATATGCTGTCTAGGTTTGTCATAGCTCTTTTTCCAATAAGCAAGTATCTTATAATTTTATGGCTTCAGTCACCATCTGCAATGATTTTGCAGCCCAAGAAAATAAAATCTGTCATTCTTTACACTTTTTCCTCATCTACAAAATGAAGCAGGGCAAAGGTTAACAGAGTTTTCCCAAGAGAATGCACTGGTCATAGCAAACACAGTCTTCCAAGAAAATGCTATCGTTCAGCAAATTGTGTTACCCATACAGTCAAATAATGGACATGTATGGAATGTCTAAGTGGCTGGATTTCCCTTAGTAGTAAAATTTTACACAGGTCAAGACTGAAAATGTATACTGTGAACAATACCAAGTGTTCTAAGTTGAATAATAAACCCCTTAAAATATTGTAAAATAATTAGCCTCCAATTAAAATAAATACATTTAAATTAAAAAAAATTCATGTCTATCCAGGACATCAGAATGTTACCTTATTTGGAAATAGACTCTTTGTAAATGTGATTAGTAAGTTAAAATAAGGTCCTAACTGGATTAGGGTTGGCTCTAATCCAATAACTGCTATGCTTATAAAAATAGAAAATAGAGACAGTATTGAACATGTAAATACAGAACCTCTATAAGAGTGATGCCATCTATAAGCCAAGAAATGACAAATATTGTAGTAACCACCAAAATCTAGGAAAGCGACATGGAACTGATTCTCTCCCAGACCTTTCAGAAATGACCAACTCTGCTGACACCTTCATTTCAGGCTTCAGTCTTCCAGAACTATGAAAGAGTAAGTTTCTGTTGTTTTAAGCCACCAAATTTGTGGTGATTTGTTAAAGCAGCCCCAGAAAACTAATACACCATATAGATGTAAACTGCTTTTGCTTATGCTTAATCATGTGACTGCAATGAAACAGGACACATTTGCCCAGTTAATTGGCTCAGACACTAAAGAATCTGCCTGCAATGTGGGAGACCTAGTTTTGATCCCTGGGTTGAGAAAATCCCCCAGAGGAGGGCACTGCAACCCACTCCAGTATTCTTGCCTGGAGAATTCCCATAGACAGAGGAGCCTGGTGGGCTATAGTCCATGGGGTCGCAAAGAGTTGGATATGACAGAGTGACTAAGCACAGCTCACACATACCAACTATAGGAATCTGTTACTGTTCTTTTTTTGTTGTTGTTGTTACTGTTCTTCAGTGGGTATAACATCACTGGAGCAGGTACTGTGACTGAGGCGGACATTTGAGTTTATGATACTGTATTTTGCTACCTGTAAGGATATACTCTTATGGCAGAAAGTGAAGAGGAACTAAAAAGCCTCTTGATGAAAGTGAAAGAAGAGATTGAAAAAAGTTGGTTTAAAGCTCAACATTCAGAAAATGAAGATCATGGCATCTGATCCCATCACTTCATGGGAAATAGATGGGGAAACAGTGGAAACAGTGTCAGAATTTATTTTGGGGGGCTCCCAAATCACTGCAGATGGGGATTGCAGCCATGAAATTAAAAGACGCTTACTCCTTGGAAGGAAAGTTATGACCAACCTAGAGAGCATATTCAAAAGCAGAGACATTACTTTGCCAGCAAAGGTCCATCTAGTCAACGCTATGGTTTTTCCAGTAGTTATGTATGGATGTGAGAGTTGGACTGTGAAGAAAGCTGAGCGCTGAAGAATTGATGCCTTTGAACTCTGGTGTTGGAGAAGACTCTTGAGAGTCCTTTGGACTGCAAGGAGATCCAACCAGTCCATTCTGAAGGAGATCAGCTCTGGGTGTTCTTTGGAAGGAATGATGCTAAAGCTGAAACTCCAGTACTCTGGCCACCTCATGCAAAGAGTTGACTCATTGGAAAAGACTCTGATGGTGGGAGGGATTGAGGGCAAAAGGAGAAGGGGACGGCAGAGGATGACATGCCTGGATGGCATCAGCGACTCGATGGACATGAGTTTGAGTGAACTCCAGGAGTTGATGATGGACAGGGAGGCCTGGTGGGCTGCAGTTCATGGAGTCACAAAGAGTCGGACATGACTGAGCAACTGAACTGAAGGATATATCTGACTTTTGTAGGTGCCAGACTATTGAGTGAATGGAAAAATAATAAGGCCACAATTTTAGCATCCATTAGGCCTAAAAAGTGGCTTCAGTCCCTTTATTGCTCTGGATTTACCATCTTCATGGGAGGAGGGCTCATTTCTGAGACTTTCACTTGGCCTTTTCCCTAGAATTGTTTACCTTACAGATTAAGGAAGCAATGTGGGAATTCTGTATATGAACATGGATACAAACCACCAAGGATTATGCATTTGGATACCAAGGAAATCACCATCAAGAAGTTCTATAGACCTATTAGCCCCTGTGAGGCATGCCTGTTCTAAGGCTTTTTTTATTATATGGTCTGAATGCCTTTGGCAATGACCTGTGCATATCTTAATGGGGAGGATGATTAAAATGACAGTTCACTTTTCCAGGTACCCAACATCAAGCCACTTACTTCATCTTAAAGTTTGTGTAGTCTTTGAGTATTCCTCTTTCCTAGGCTATTGTTAAATAGTTCAACAGTTATAAATCCCTTTAAGAAATAACTGGATTATTCAGTATTATATATTCTTGCTAGGGCTCCCCTGGTGGCTCAGTAATAAAGAATTCACCTGCAATGAAGGAGACACAGTTTCGATCCCTGGGTTGGGAAGGTCCCCTGGAGGAGAAAATGGTAACCCACTCCAGTATTCTTGCCTGGAGAATTCCATGGGCAGAGGATGCTGGCAGGCTACAGCTCATGTGATCACAGAGCCAGACATGACTGAAATGACTTGTCAGAGCATACAGGACAGAATATATATTCTTGCTACAGTGTTGTGGAGGTGATGGAAAAAACTAGTAGAGGTGATGGCATTCCAGCTGAGTTATTTCAAATCCCAAAAGATGATGATGTGAAAGTTCTCCTCTAAATATGCTAGCAAATTTGGAAAATTCAGCAGTGGTCACAAGAATGGAAAAATTCAGTTTTCATTTCAATCCCAAAGAAAGGTAATGCCAAAGAATGTTCAAACTGCTGCACAATTGTATTTATCTCACATGCTAGCAAAGCAGTGCTCAAAATCCTCCAAGTGAGGATTCAACAGTATGTGAACTTCCATATATTCAAGCTGGATATAAAAAGGCAGAGGAACCAGAGATCAAATTGCCAATTCATCTGTTGGATCATATCAAAACAAGGGAGTTCCAGAAAAACATCTACTACTGCTATATTAGCTACACTAAAGCCTTTGACTGTGTGGATCACAGAATTCTATGGAAAATTCCTCAAGAGAGAGAAATGCCAGACCACCTTACCTGCCTCCTGTGAAACCTGTATGCAGGTCAAGAAGAAAGTTAGAACCAGACATAGAACAGCGGACTGGGAATTGGGAAAGGAGTACATCAAGGATGTATATTGTCACCTTGCTTACTTAATTTATATTCAGAGTACATTATGCAAAATGTTGGGCTGGATGAGGCAAAAACTGGAATTAAGATTGCCAGGAGAAATATCAATAACCTTAGATATGCAGATGACACCACTCTTATGGCAGAAAACAAATAGGAACTAAAGAGCCTCTTGATGAAAGTGACAGAGGAGAGTGATAAAGCTGGCTTAAAACTCAACATTCAGAAAAGTAAGATCATAGCATCTGGTCCCATCACTTCATGGCAAATTGTTTGGGGAACAGTGGAAATATGACAGACTTTATTTTCTTGGGCTCCAAAATCACTGCCTATGGTGACTGCAGCCATAAAATTAAAAGATGCTTGTTCCTTGAAAAAATAGCTATGACAAACCTAGTCAGAGTATTAAAAAGTAGAGACATTATTTTGCCAACAAAGATCGGTATATTGGAGCTATTTTGTTTCTAGTAATTATGTATGGATGTGAGATTTGGGCCATAAATAATGCTGAGCACAAAAGAATTAAAGTTTTTGAATTGTGGTGTTGGAGAAGACGCTGAGATTTCCTTGGACTGCAAGATCAGACCAGTCAATTCTAAAGAATATCAATCCTAAACATCCATTGGAAGGACTGATGCTGAAGCTGAAGTTCCATTACTTTGGCCACCTGATGTGAAAAGCTGACTCATTGGAAAAGACCCTGATGCTGGGACAAATTGAATGCAGAAGGAGATAGAGACAACAGAGGACAAGATGGTTGGAGGGCATTACTGAGTCAATGGACATGAGTTTGAGTAAACTCCTGGAGCTGGCAATGGACAGGGAAGCCTGGCATGCTGCAATCTATCATTGCAAAGAGTTGGACATGGATGAGCAACTGAACAACAACAACAGGGTATTTTCCTATCCTTCCATGTACTGATCCAGCCTGTCTATCACTCTAGAGCCCTAAGCACTACGCTCTGCAGTTCCTTTGGTGTAGAGTCTATGGATGAAAATGCCACTAGTCATATCAGTAAACAAGTGATATAGCAACTCTCAAACCAGTAGCCACTGCAGCTGCCCCCAGTGGTACACCCTGAGAGAATTCAAGCTAGCCCTAGTATCTAAGATGCATATCAGAGGAAAGATTTCAACGAGCCCAGGTTCTTGCATCTTTCTATACACAGAAAAGTACTAAATTTACTAAACAGAGGCATCAGAATTTCTTTATTAACAGTAATCTTTTGATGTTCTGGCTACCTTGTTTTTGTTGCAAAAATCGCTATATATCCCGGCTCTTCCATTAACCTCTCCAGAGAAGCCCCTCAGGGTGGCTGAGAGGCTGCCTCATGGTCTTGAGTCTGCAGACAGCTTTTCGAATAAATCATAATTCTCAGTTTTTAGGCTGTGCACTTCTTTTCAGTTGTCAAATCCCTTTACAAACTCATGATTTCTTTTACTTTCTCAACAGGATTATCTAGTGACCTGACTCTAGCTGTTAGTCTGACTGCCAAGGAGTGGTATTTTCTTGAGGAATCATGTTTTCTCTTGCAAGGAAGGGACTTCTATATGGCATTCAAGCAATGGAGTGTATTATCTTAAACAATGGGCAGTAAGTAATTTCTGAAGGCCCAAATGGTTTTGACTAAACTTGGAAATTCAGAATTCAAGTGCATAAACCCATATATGCCCAGAATGATATGAAGAATCTAAGCATTTTCTAATCAGGTTTATGATTTTGGCACAATGCGTTTTCTGGGGCTGAGAATTCAACCTTTGCTGGAGCTCTACCACCTTGATAATCAGACCAGAAAAAATGGCTTATTAATCACTCATAACCTTTCTGCACTGAATCAATAACATCCAGTGAGGACCATCAATTTCATATTCTTTACAATTACTGCTTCTTTTGAACCTCCCAAATGGCCATTTCCCTTAACACACTTTCTTTTCTATATCTATCTCATATCAATTCACATTGGAAGAATTTTAACAACTGCATCTCTATAGCATGCCAAGGGTAATTACAATTGAAATTTGACCATTGATGAGTCCTCCATTAGGCTACAGTTCTGAATGTTTTGCTTCAAAATTCCATTTTGGGATAAACTTCCTAGGATCATGCTCAATACTAACAGGAGATCAGGCCACACTTCTAGCAACTGCAGGAATCCATGACAAGGTTTTTAAATGTTAGTCATGGCAATATTCTTATAGCATTAACTGAAAAGTAATTTTTCTCCAAGAACTTCAAACATAAGAATGTGAATAATTTGGAATTCTGAGATCCCCCTGCACTCTGACCAATGGAAGTGCTAATGTCAAGGATGAAGAATAGTTGCCAGAAACACTATTCTTTTAAGGAAATGAAGATGCAGAGAAACAAATTAGGAAGTTGTTGTTCAAATTCAGGAAATAATGAAAATATTGTGCTCAAATTAGCCCATAAACTTTTAGATGCTGTGTCTCTTGACCTACAAGAAAAAGAAAATATAATTCTATATCAAATTTAAGTTGTCCAAGGAAATAAAGCTCATTAACTTCTCAGAGGCAGCAATCTTTCCTCAACAATTAGATCCAAAATAATATTTAGAGATGTTTATAGAACTAAGAAAGATATATAAATAGATAATTCAATCTGCTTAAATCTCATCTAGCTATCTAAATAGGTTAAATACATTTGTCAGCCAGCCAATGGTGAAGAAAATATATACTACAGCTACTATGAGGATATGCTTTTACTAGACCATCTTGTTCTATTTTTGGAGCTGTGAGACAAAGTATGCTTTTATTTTCTTATATACAACTCTTCCAAATTATTGTAGTTTCCAAGATTGTAGATTCTAGTTGACTTAGATGAATGAAATGTAATTTACGTGTTTATATATTCTGTGTGTAAGATTAATTTTAAGTTTAGTACACAAAAATACCTGCCTTTAAATGATTAGAATTCAGAAGATAGTAGCTGCCTCAAATGCAGAGTGATAGTGACTTCATTTATTACTACTTAGCTAAACTAGTACATTTGTTTCATTTTAGGCTCCTTTTATCATTCAAATAAATGGGAGCTATTGTAGATTTGTTAGGTCAGCATGTTTGGAATGCTGTGTTATATATGTTATTATCTATGCTATTTCATTAGTTATTTCCTTAATGGGGTCAAAGAAGTTGGCATGTTTCTTAGTGTTATGCATTGGATATGACACTAATAAAAATGTCACAAAATGTGATACATTTTTATTAGTTCTATGTGAATTAATCTTGAGACTTTGTTTTGCTTGTGATGTTTATTCTTTGTGACTTGTTTGCCCAGTTGAAATTTGATTAATTTGTGTTTCTGATAATAGGTCAAATTAAACAAAATAAAACACCAAGCTAATAAATATATAATATGCATTGCTAGAAGACCAGTAAGTATTCTGCCTCAAACTATATTATTAATAGATGAAATTAAATTTAATTAAAGTATTGATTTCAGAATGAGAAATGTAATTTATTATTTGTGGATCTTATAAAAAAGGAGAAGCTCTCAAGGTCATTTATTGCTTTCTTTATACAATAAATCAAATAATTTCAGAGGATATTAGATTGCTTCAAGTAATAAAGGACAATGATAGAGGTAGGTTTATCAGAAAACTAATGAAGCTTAGACTTCAAGGTACCTAACATGCATGAAGAAACATATATTTGAATGAGTTTTCCAAAAGTGCAATATTTTAAATTCTATTTCCAATATCGCACTTTCCTCAGAGTTAGCTAGGTGGAACTATTAAGAGAATTTGGGTCATATGGCCAAGGCAAAATAAATTGAAGAAACAATTAAGCTTTATGAAATATTTTATTTGGCACACAGTCAGTTCTGATATAATATTTTTGGTCATCCTGTGTATTTTAATGGTTTCCAGGAGTGCTTTTTACCACACTGCTAATTCACACAGATGTGGTGCCAAAAATACTCTGAAACTACTCTAGAATCTTTTTCTGTTCTAGGTGACAGTCAAGGTAGCAGCTTTTCATGTCATCCAGTATACAGGTCATAACAACATTGCTAAATGTGAAATTCGTTGTATCTGGAATCTGAAGACTTTTACCACGTGTTGTGTTTGCTTCTTTGCTGTATGAGAGTCAAATGCAACAATTATTTTGACATTTTGGATATGATGCTTCAGTATGCCCCTGAATACACATCCTATTGGTTCTGTTTCTCTGGAGAACACAGATTAATGCAAGGTATAATTACTTTGTAGTAGAGAGATTTCTATAAAATCAAACTGAAGCAGGAGATAGATGGGATCCCAGGGCGAGCAATTGGAAATAGTTCTCTTGAAGTCAGCAGACCTCCCTGACTACACATGTACAACAAGTATCCTAGGAAGTCAAACTGGGAGTGATGCGAAGTGACACTAACTACACATAGGTCTCTTCATTAGAATCTGTCTTGGCTAAGAGATGCACTCACGCAAATGGGAAGATCCTGTGATATACCAAATATGGACTCTGAACCAGGAAAATCAAAATGATTGGTCAAAAGAAACCCAGAATAACTGCCCTATATAAGTGATTTAAACAGCCATGAGGGCCTGACTTTCTTTCTCTGAGCCTGCTTGTGTGTCTTCTACACATACTCTACTCTTTTTCACTACATTCCATCTTGTGGGAATTCTTTTCTGCAAAACTAAAGAGCCAGGACCTTGTCACTGACAACTGGCTAGATAGGACTCAGTGCTCTCACCACTGTGAGCCGACCTCAGTCCCTGGTCAGGAACCAAAGGTTTGCTGCAAGCCTCTGCAGGCTGAGGCCACCCAATATCAGAATTGCTGAGTGAAATGTTCATGTTAGATATGGGTGGTCTGCTTCTGCAAGTTTTTTGAATTTACCAATAACTGCCTTACCACAATCCTTAAGAATATTCATCCAGATACCTCATCACATTTTGTGTATTCACATTCTATAGCACCTTTAATTATTTTTATTTTATTACATAACCACTCATTATTTTTATTTTTCATCTAAAATCATTACATTTGACAGCCATATGTCATGTATAGAAAAAATGCTGCTATTTATTAACAGGCTGTTTCCAAATGAGAGTAATATTTGACTCAGTGAACTGTGTTAATAGCTTATCCTTACCACTATGGGTGGGCCTCATCCTATCCTTAAGGGACTGACTAGAATAAGACGCTGAATAAGAAAGACTTCTTTCACTCTGACTATCTCAGAGGTAAGAAGATAGTCTTCTTCTGCCTTCAGTTTTGGACTCAGATTGGAACTTGGACTGTTGACTTTCCTAATTCTTAGGCCTTTGGATTCAGACTAGACTATGTTTTTAGTTCTTCAGTGTCTCCAGCTAGCTGACTGCAGATATTAGACTTTTCAGCCTCCATAAATGTTTGAGTCCACTCTTTTATATATATCCTTATTTATGAATGAGTCATCCTGTTTTAATAAATAATTTTTGTGTCTTTAATCAGCACTCTTACTTTTTTAGCTTATTAGCCATATCTGCTCTTAATTTCTAAATTTCTGATTTTACTTTTACTCTGTAGTTTCAAATAATGTTTGAAAATATTTAATTCTGATTGGAGTGCTATATCATCTTCTGCTGCATTATTATCACTGGATAAGTGGTATTCTGTTCAGTTCAGTTCAGTCGCTCAGTTGTGTCTGACTCTGCAACCCCATGGGCTGCAGCACACCAGCCTTCCCTGTTCATCACCAACTTCCGGAGCTTGCTCAAACTTATGTCCATTGAATCAGTGATGCCATCCAACCATCTCATCCTCTGTCATCCTCCTCCTGCCTTCAATCCTTCCCAGTGTCAAGGTCTTTTTCAGTGAGTTAGTTCTTTGCATCATGGCCAAAGCATTGGAGCTTCAGCTTCAGCATCAGTCCTTTAAAAGAATATCAAGACTAATTTCTTTAGGATTGACTGGTTTGATCTCCTTGCAGTCCAAGGGACTCTCAAGAGTTTTCTCCAACACCACAGTTCTGTAACTTGTTCCAATTCTCATCTCCTAATATCTTTTTCTCCTTTTAATTTTGTATGAAATTTATCTGTACTTTTTTTTTCTTCTTTGTGGCACTATTCTTAGTTAAAAGTATTTTTTATGTTTCTGTAATGACTGATTTTCATGATGATAGTAGTAGACAGGGGGAGGTTTGGGTTTGCATGATGAGTGTTTTTTGTTTGTGCAGGGTCCTTACTTTTTACACCTTATTGCATTATTTTTCTTCTCCATTGAGAAATCTCCAAGGGGCACATACTCCCTTTTTATTTTATTTTTCATTGAGTCTTCCTTTTCTAATCCAACTTTTTTTCAAGGTCCTCCCAATATTAAATGTTGTGAACTGGCAAATATCTCACTCATCTTCTTAGCATGGCTTCCTCTTCCATTGAATGGTTTTGTTTGTGTTTCATCTGGAACCTGATCTCTTGTCTTTTCCATGAAGTATCTTCAGACTTCCATTCCCTACTTTCTCTATCTACAAACTTAACAACAATACCATTTCTACTGGAAGTTCTGTTGTAACTGGATATATATCATTCTATTCATAGGTAACTGGATGACTATTTTCTGCATTCTCATAGTCGGTCAGTCAGTTCAGTCGCTCAGTCATGCCTAACTCATTGTGACTTCATGGACTGCAGATGCCAAGCCTCCCTGTCCATCACCAGCTCCCAGAGCTTGCTCAAACTCAGTTCCATGGAGTCGGTGATGCCATCCAACCATCTCATCCTCTGTTGTCCCCTTCTGCCTTCAGTCTTTCCCAACATCAGGGTCTTTTCCAGTGAGTCAGTTCTTCACATTAGGTGGCCAAAGTATTGGAGTTTCAGCTTCAGCATCAGTCCTTCCAATGAATACTCAAGGAATATTCCAATGAATATCCTGATAAACCTGAATGCAGGTCAGGAAGCAACATTTAGAACTGGACATGGAACAACAGACTGGTTCCAAATTGGGAAAGGGGTATGTCAAGGCTGTATATTGTCATGGTGATGACAGAATATGCAACTTATCATAGTTTTTGTTTTGTTTTGTTTTTAAAGCTGTCTGAGAGATTCAGGTACAAGCAGCCACTGTTATCCTAGGGCCAATTTAGTCCTTTGTGCATTTCTCAATGATAAAAGTCCTAAAAGAACTTTCTTTAACAAATATACCTGTACTTGTATATTTATGTATGTCTGACCAATGTGATATTCTAAGAAATTTTATAAAGAATTAAATTTTCTTAAGAATTAAGAATGAAGTTTCTTTAATAAAAATATTTCACATGTATGTGTTTTACACACATATATGGGTGCCTGAGTATACTTACAGTACATATATACATCTAATATCCCTTTTTTTCAGTTTATAGGTGCTTCCTCTCAACCTGATTTGTCCTCTATGATGTGGACAGAGAGGTGTGAGAAATATTTTTTAAATTGTGCAACTATGTCCAAAAATAAGTAAAACAGGTAAATAACATGATTGTTCATAATTATCACCAAACATTAATTTTACACAATAAAATTAAATAAAACAAATGGTATAAATCACCATCTTCTGTTTCACTGAAAATGTTTGTATGCTGTTCTTCTTCTGCTAGATCATTACTGCATGGAATAATTTATCTGCAGAAACTTAAGTTTGAAATACAAAGATCTAGGATGAATTTCGGTTAGACTTATACACTTAATATGTGAAATATTTCTTATATGCCCATCTTTTCAACTTCCCTGGAGCCAGAGAATATTAAAATATACATGATGTAATATTTGCCACTGAAGAAGGAAATGGCAACACATTCCAGTATCCTTGCCTTAGAAATACTAGACAGAGGAACCTGGAAACCTGCAGTCCGTGGGGTTGCAAAAGAGTTGGACACGAGTTAGTGACTAAACAACAACAAATATTTGCCATGACTGACTTTTTGTAAAATATGAACTTCTCCCAGTATAAATCAGTTTTACTAAAGGTAATAATATGTATACCCTAATAACTATGTTCTTGAAGATAATCATACTCAACATTATTAAATAGCATTATTTAATAATATATTAAATTAAAGTCAATAAAGTAAATTAGTAGTCATTTTAATTATATTGAATATTTTATTTAATGATGCAACATACTATTAAATAGTATGTTAATAACATATTATTTTTCCTGAATAAAAAAGTATATTTCATTCATAATTTCACATTTACTTAAATACAGGTTCTTGAGCTTCTAAGTCAAAATTCACTTACCCCAAAGAGAATCACAAAGCTGAGAAAAATCTTGAAATATTGTCTTCTTCTGAGTCCTATTTGGATCCCATGCTATATGCTGTTGCAGAAAATGTGTACACTGCAAAATAAATACCAGCATTTTACCTTTAATTAAAACAGTAGTTGAAATAAAATTAGATTAATGTTCTTTTAATATAAGTGCAATATTAAAACATTATAAATATGCTATTTCTCCAAGTAAGACGGTCATTCAAATTCATGTGCTGTCTTCATCCTTACTTAAATATCTCTCTCTTAAACCTCATATTGCAGCCTTTTGTTCAATACTTAAAACTGTAACTCTTTAAGGCTCCTACTGATTAAAGAACCCAAATAATGGTGTTTAGTAGCTCATAATTTTGGTTCAATGGATAATCACACATTACTTAACTTTTACTTGATAAGTAGGGAACTTTCAGTGAGAATTAGAATAAACTTGTTTCACATCACCAAACCTGAGACAGTCAGAATGAAGGTAAATAGTAGACATCAGAAGCTTCAATCCTTTTGAGTACTCATTAATTAATTATTGTTTTGGTATAATTATCTTTTCCTGAGAATAAATAAGAAATGTTTAAGCTGTGTTATTCCATTTGAGCTGATATAACAAAATTACATAGAACAGGTAGCTTATAAAGTTCAGAAATTTATTTCTCATAGTTCTTGAGTCTAAAATTCCAAGATCAGGGTACCAATATGGTTTCTTTCTGGTAAAGGCCATCTTCCTGGCTCATAGCCTGCACCTTCTTACTATAACCTCACATGGTGGAAGGGGTTAGGGATCTCTGAGGGTCTCACTTGTAAGGGTACCAAACTAACCCATGAGAGCACCACCTTCATTAGCTAATCACATCCAAAAGGGCCCTGTTTCTGATATCATCGTCTTTGGGGGTTACGATTTCAACATACAAATTTTAGGGCACTTCAGAAATACGTGAACTGTGAACTTCCAGATGTTAAAGCTGGTTTTAGAAAAGGCAGAAGAACCAAAGATCAAATTGCCAACACCCTCTGGATCATTGAAAAAGCCAGAGAGTTCCAGAAAAACATCTATTTCTGCTTTATTAACTATGCCAAATCCTTTGACTGTGTGGATCACAATAAACTGTGGAAAATTCTGAAAGAGATGGGAGTACCAGACCACCTCACCTGCCTCTTGAGAAACCTATATGCAGGTCAGGAAGCAACAGTTATAACTGGACATGGAACAACAGATTGGCTCCAGATAGGAAAAGGAGTCTGTCAAGGCTGTATATTGTCACCCTGCTTATTTAACTTATATGCAGAGTACATCATGAGAAATGCTGGACTGGAAGAAGCACAACCTGGAATCAAGATTGCCGGGAGAAATATCAATAACCTCAGATATGCAGATGACACCACCCTTACGGCAGAAAGTGAAGAGGAACTAAAAAGTCTCTTGATGAGAGTGAAAGAGGAGAATGGAAAAAGTTGGCTTAAAGCTCAACATTCAGAAAACAAAGATCATGGCACCTGGTCCCACCACTTCATGGGAAATAGATGGGGAAACAGTGGAAACAGTGTCAGACTTTATTTTGGGGGCCCCAAAATCACTGCAGATGGTGATTGCAGCCATGAAATTAAAAGACGCTTACTCCTTGGAAGGAAAGTTATGTCCAACCTAGATACCATATTGAAAAGCAGAGACATTACTTTCCAACTAGTCAAGGCTGTGAAGAAAGCTGAGTGCCGAAGAATTGACGCTTTTGAACTGTGGTGTTGGAGAAGACTCTTGAGAATCCCTTGGACTGCAAGGAGATCCAACCAGTCCATTCTAAAGGAGATCAGTCAAAGTATTGGAGCTTCAGCTTCAGCAACAGTTCTCCAAAGAATATTGAGAGTTGATTTCCTTTAGGATTGATTGGTTTGATCTCCTTGTAGTCCAAGTGACTCTCAAGAGTTTTCAGCACCAAAATTTGCAAGCATCAATTCTTCAGCACTCAGCCTCCTGTATGGACCAATTCTCGTGTCCGTGCATGACTACTGAAAAAATCATAACTTCGACTATATGTGCCTTTGTCACCAAAGTGATGCCTCTGCTTTTTAATACTGTCTAGTTTTGTCATGTCTTTCTTTCCAAGGAGCAAGTGTCTTTTAATTTCATGGCTGTAGTCACCATCCGCAGTGATTTTTGAGCCCAAGAAAACAGAATCTATCACCATTCATTCTGTACACAAAATGAATATGTAATAGACATGCTGTATAACTGTAATCCAGCTTTGTTAATATAAATGGCTGTCTTTTTTTTTACATGTACTGATTGTCTTATCTCCTGACATGTTTTCTATCAAAAAGAAAGAGGAAAAAAGTTTATTTCTAATCATGCAAAATGATATCAAATTAAACTAATATAAAATGTTTGCCTGGATTCATATGAGTTAAGGAATAAAGTATAAACTAGTGAATAAGTGATTTTTAGTCATTGTTTAGTATCAAGCTGAAAATAAATGGTCTAGTCCCAAGTTGCACTGCAAAGTAGGCTTTTTCCCATTTACAAGTAAGTGATTTCTTTATTTAATTATTCCATTTATCAAAAGTAATTGCATTAATTAACTGATCAGGTTTTACAGTGTTCACCGCTAAATACACAGATGATTTTTTTTTTCTAATTTTTATTTTGAAAGCATGACTGTATCTTAACTGGTGTTGTGAAAGTAGCCTGAAAAATAATGAAAATATTTTAAAAATTTAAATACAATCTACTGGTCTTGGTAAATGTTCCTTGATGTTGAATTTAACATAATTATTTTTGACTAAACATTAAGAGAACATTGAGTTCTGGTTGTAAGAGTTTGCAGTAAATTTTCTCTAATGTAGGGTATTTAGTGGAAGATGTAAAAAAGAATTAGGAAAAATCATCACTCAGTCTCATAGAAAATGTATTCACTTTCTAGGAAATTGTTAGTTATAAACAATGATTAATTTACTCCAGTGCTTTTGTGTAAACACAGTATACTTCACAATTTTATGGAAAACAGTATTCAGATGAACAAGAAATATTAAACCAAATGAAGGTTGATTTTAAAATAAAAGGCAATTAAATTTGGACTAAAATATGTTGAAATGAAATGAGGAAACTCTAAACATTATACCCTAAACATTAAACTCTAAACCACTGCATAATATTATCCTTCTTTCCCAAGCCCACTGTCAAAGTTCTCCATATTTATGAATGAACATCTAATTAATTACTTAGTTGACGTCTTTTTCTTTAACATAATTTTTCCATAGAATCATACAAATAAGAAGTATGTAAAGAATAACCTGGGCAATTAAAATAGAGAGTGTCTGAAATTTTTTCTATTCCTATTATGAGTCAAAATCTTTACAAAATATTTCCTATGTGCTTGTTGTCATCATCTCTTAATTCTAAGCTCCCTGAAAATTCATCGTATGTTGGATTTATATCACTAATTATAAAAATAAATATATATTTCTCTCAATCTTATCAATCTATATCTTATACAAAGAAAGTTTAGAATTTAGAGTAACTCAGTAACTTCTGTTATCATTTTGCATCTAATTTTATATAAAGGAAAATATTATCAAATACAGTAAGAAATTTAACATCCTATTTCAAGACATATTTCCCCCGTGGAACAAATTCCCTCTTTTTTTTCTGAGTCAAGGTAGTCAGAAGGGTAAACACAGACATATGTATGCACACAATGGTACACAGATATGTTAAAACCAGTTTTATGATAGATTACAAACAGGTTGTACAAAATTTTATTTTTAAATTGTCCAAAAATCTTATATTAATAAAAATGAACTGTGACTCAAATAAGTGATTCTATAGAGGTATATGCTATTGGTGTACAAGTCAGTGGCATTCAGGCTCTCTGAACTAATAAAAAAAAGGATTTATAAATCCTAGAGGAATGTATGAAGTATATGTTCATTTGATCAGGTACCTGAAACATCCGTTCCTTTAGACAGAATTTTGACATTTAAGAAAATGACATTCTCTTCCTGCTTAAATCTCTACTGAGAATCTGAAATAGAGAAATTCTGTATAATAACTGAGGAGGCTTCATAGCTTTTTTAATTAAGAAATGCTACTGGGACTTCCTGAATGGCAAAAAAGTGGTTCAAAAGACCACTAGTAGATTAATGAAATATTCAAAATAAACTTTTAAAGAACTCTCCAAAGTAACCAATAACTTTTAAAATCAGGGAAGTATTTATTCAAGAAAAAATGCTAAATCTTAATAAATACAGTGAGCCACAAAGGCAGTTAAACATACTGTATGCTTTTTTTTTTAACCTTTTTTTTTTTTTTTTAGCTTTTCTATAGCCTTGAAAGGGCTTCCACAATGGCTCAAGTGGTAAAGAACATACCTGCAATTCAGGAGACACAGAAGATGTGGGTTTGATCCCTGAGCAGGGAAGATTCCCTTTAGGAGGAAATGGCAACCCACTTGAGTATTCTTACTAGGAAATCCCACGGACAGAGGAGCCTGATAGGCTTCAGTCCGTGGGGTTGCAAAGTGTCAGACACGACTGAGCACGTGACGGCTGGATAGCCTTGAAAATCAGCAGCGTCTCAACCATTGTTGCTATGAAAACAGTAATTTATAAGCCACTGAAGGAAGAGAACCAGGTTTGGGGTTGTTCAGAAGCATCCAGAAGTCTCCTCAGTTCAGTTCAGTTCATTCGCTCAGTCGTGTCTGACTCTTTGCGACCCCATGAATTGCAGCACGCCAGGCCTCCCTGTCCATCACCAACTCTGGGAGTTCACCCAGACTCACGTCCATCGAGTCAGTGATGCCATCCAGCCATCTCATCCTCTGTCATCCCCTTCTCCTCCTGCCCCCAATCCCTCCCAGCATCAGAGTCTTTTCCAATGAGTCAACTCTTCGCATGAGGTGGCCAAAGTACTGGAGATTCAGCTTTAGGTTTGTTTTTTTTTTTTTTTTTCCATTGGACTAACTCAAAACCTCACTAATAGGAAAAGTGTTATTTTCAGGGCTTTTTTTTTTTTTTTTTTTTTAATAACAACCGATGCCAATTGTTTAACATTGCAGCTGCCTGAGGCATAATCCCAGATGGGGCAAACAAGAGCCTGACCAAAAAACAAAAGGAGGATCTAGAGAAGGAAATACTGGTGCCTGCATGTTGTCACGTCAGTCGTGTTGGACACAAGAATACTGGACTGGGTTACCATTACCTCCTCCAAGGGACCTTCCCCACCCAGGGATGGAACTCACGTCTCTTACGTCTTCTGCTTTGGCAGTCAGGTTCTTTACCACTAGTAGCACCTGGGAAGCCCTACGTTGAATAAATCTAATACATTTCTAGGTACAAGGAGGGCTGGGACTATGCCAAAGAAAGATCTGAGGAGGGCCTAATATCTCAATTCTAGCCGACACTGAGACACTGCATACACAAAAGGTAAAGGTGAAGTCAGAAATATAAATGGCAGGAGTGTTAAAAGTGTGCACTAACATAGGCACACAAACATGTAGGCAAAGTGTGGAAGACTAACTCATTTACAGAAATCTCGGTCCAGTTAACTGATAATGTACTAAACGAACCAAGCACAAATGTCACTGATCACAGATGAATGACCTTACAAAATCAACCCAAACACTTGACAGGAATAGCTGCAAAGTTTGGGGGGTGGGTAAGAATTCCAGAGCTATCACATACTACTCAAAATGTCATTTCAAAGACAAGAAGTCAAGATACACAAATACACAACAACAAAGCAGTTGGAAAAACTCTCCTGCACAAAACCAGATGTCAAATTTAGTAGGAAAAAAAAATCAAATCAACAGTTACAGATTTGTTCAAAGAACTAAAGAAAACCATGTCTACATAACTAAGAGAAAGTGGGGAAACTGTGTCTAACCAAATAGTGAATATTAGTACAAAAGTATATAATTTGAACATAATTATTTTGTTATAATGTATATAACAATTATATACATTTAAGTTATTATATGTTCCAAATATTCTAGGTTTGGAACATACAATAACTGAAAAGACTAACTAAAGAGGTTCAGTGGGAAATATGAGTTGGCAGAAGAAAGAATTAGCAGACTTAAGGAAAAGTCAATTCAGAGTATCCAACAGAAGCAACAGAAAGAAAATGAATGGAAATTAATTCTTAAAGCCTCAATACCCTCATGGAGAAGGCAATGGCAAGCCACTCCGGTACTTTTGCCTGGAGAATCCCATGGACGGAGGAGGCTAGTAGGCTTCAGTCCATGGCGTCGCTAAGAGTTGGACATAACTGAGCAACTTCACTTTCACTTTTCATTTTCATGCATTGGAGAAGGAAATGGCAACCCACTCCAGTGTTCTTGCCTGGAGAATCCCAGGGACGGGGGAGCCTGGTGGGCTGCCCTCTGTGGGGTCGTACAGAGTCGGACACGACTGAAGCAACTTAGAGGCAGCAGCAGAAATACCCTCAAGCATCTCTCCTTGATCTTGTCAGCATCTACTAGAGCTCTACCATTTCTGTCCTTTTTTGTGCCCATCTTTGGGTGAAGTGTGCCTTTGATATTTCCAATTTTCCTGAAGAAATCTCTAGTCATTCCCCTTCTGTTGTTTTCCTCTATGTCTATGCACCGTTCATTGAAGAAGGACTTTTTGTCTCTCCTTGGTATTTTTGAAACTATTTTTTGCATTGCTTAATGTACCTTTTCTTTTCTCCCTTGCTTTTCACATCTCTTCTTTCTTCAGCTATTTATAAAGCCTTCTCAGATCTCTTCAGTAGACACTGAAGAGATCAAGAAGAGATGGAAAGTCTACATGGGAGAACAGTACAAATAAATCTTAATGAACTATGATTACTATGTTCACTAAGATTTATTTGTACTGTTAAGGATTACTATGATGGTGTGGCCAGTCACCCAGAGCCAGACTTTCTGGAGTGTGAAGTTAAGTGGGCCTTAGGAAGCACTGCTGTTAACAACACTAGTGGATGTGATGGAATTCCAACAGAGTTATTCAAGGATGATGCTATCAAAGTGTTGCACTCAATATACCAGCAAATCAGGAAGACCCAACAGTGACCAGAGGACTGGAAAAGGTCAATATGTATCCCAATTCTCAAGAAGGGTAGTAGTAAAGAATGTTCTAACCATCAGACAATGGCACTCATCTCCCATGCCAGTAATGTCATGCTTAAAATCTTGCATGCTAGGCTTCAGCATTATGCAAACCAAAAACTTCCAGACATCAAAGCTGGGTTTCGAGAAGGCAGAGGAGTCAGAGATCAAATTGCCAACATTTGCTAGATCATATAGAAAGCAAGGGAATTCCAGGGAAAAAAAAATCTACCTTTGTTTCATTGACTAGGCTGAAGCCTTTGACTGTGTAGATCATAACAAACTGTGGAAAGCTCTAAAACTGATGGGAACACCAGACCATCTTGCCTGTCTCTTGAGAAACCTGTACATGGTCAAGAAGCAAAGGTTAGAACCCAGGACGGAACAACTGATTGGTTCAGGATTGAGAAAGAAGTACAACAGAGCTATCACCCTGTTTAACCTATATGCTGAGCATATCCTGAGAAATGCTGGACTGGATGGCTTACCAGTTGAAATCAAGATAGGCAGGAGAAACATAGCAACCTCAGATATGCAGATGCTATTGCTCTAATGACAGAAAGCAAAGGGAAACTAAAGAGCCTCTTGATGAGCGTGAAGGAAGAGAGTGAAAGAATCAGCTTAAAACTAAATATTAAAAGAAAACTAAGATCATGGCATCCAGCCACATTAATTCATGGAAAATAGAAGGGGAAAAGGTGGAAGTAGTGACAGGTTTACTTTTCTTGGGCTCTAAAATTACTGCTGATATTGACCGCAGCCATGAAATCAGAAGACGATTGCTTCTTGTCAGGAAAGCGCTGACAAACCTAGACAGTGTTTTGAAAAGTAGAGACATTACTCTGCCAACAAAAGTCCATATAGTCAAGGCTATGATCTTCCCAGTGGTCACCTATGGTTGTGAGTGCTGGACTGTAGAGAAGGCAGAATGCCTAAGAATGGATACCTTTGAACTGTGGTGCTGAAAAAGACTCTTGAGAGTCCCTTGGACAGAAAGGAGATCAAACCATTGGATCTTAAGGGAAATCAAACCTGAATACTCACTCGAAGGACTGACACTGAAGCTCCAGTAAGGTGGTCACCTGATGGGAACAGCCACCGCATTGGAAAAGTCCCTGATGCTGGGAAAGATTGAAGGTGGCAGGAGAAGAAGGGGATAGAAGATGAGATAGCCGGATGGCATCACCGTTGCAATGGACATGAATTTCAGCAAACTTCAGGAGATGGTGAGGAGAGAGAGGCCTGGCATGCTTCAGTCCATAGGGTCGCAAAGAATCAGGCTACTGGGTGACTTAACAACAACCACAACCATCAAACATAGTGATATATGCATAATAGGAGTCTCAGAAGGAAAAGAGAAAGACATATAATAGAAGGAAAAGAGAAAGACATATAATATTTGAAAAGATAACAATCAAAAGCTTGACAAGCTTTAATATTTATAAGATTTAATATTTTAAAAAAGCCTGAAGTTAATTATCATTTAAACCTAGATGTGAAAGATAAGGTGACTCCTAATATGCTAATGTGCTTAGTTGCTTAGTTGTGTCCAACTCTTTGTGACCCCATGGACTGTAGCCTGCCAGGTTCTTCTTTCCATGGAATTCTTCAAGCAAGAATACTGGACTGGGTAGCCATTACCTTCTCCAGGGGATCTTCCTGACTCAGGGATTGAACCCAGGTCTCCTGAATTACAGGTAGATTCTTTACCATCTGAACCACCAGGAAAGCCCATTTATGTATATATGTATGCATATATTAATATATACTGTTTTTATTCATAAAATATTATTTGATAGATTTTGCCTCACTTAAAAATATGAATGCAAGTATTGTAATGGTTAATAATCATGATGATTTTAAAAATATTACTTCAGTGATGTACAGGCTTTAAAATTTGATTGGAATAATGTTAAAGATCTTAAGACAAAACTTAGAAAAAATATAACTGTGCTCAATTAATAATTTTTTGAACATGTTAATAGTAATTAGTCCTCCAGACAAAACTATGTTCTTTAAAACAAAGGAAATTTGAGGTAATGAAAGTTAGAAGCTTCATAAAATCCATCCCTAAATTTTCACCCAAGGAATTTTTGCCTGGGGTTTTCAAAGCTTTTTTGAAAGATTTTCTTCTACTACAGAAGAATTTTCTACTCACAAAGTTATTTTGTTTCCATTATGCTGGTAAAAGAACATGTTACAAAATTCTATAAACTATAATAGCATATCAAGATACATTACATGCTTTAGCCATTACTTGGCAATCATTTTATTTTTTCACATTTACCTTTGTAAACTAAAAAATGACAGCTATAGCAACAGAAGAAATACAATGTGAAATAATTTTTATTCTAACAATGAATAAAACAGCTAGGATTAATACATAACTTTTCATACTGAGGTCCCCAAATATGAGTTTGCCATTCTTTGTAATGACTATGACTGATGATCAATTTAGTAGATATACATGTTTGCGTTTTTACATTACCATGGATAAGCTTTCCATATTTTTATTGGAATCAATGTTTATTTTTCTGTTTGAGACTAGAAGCATTCTGTCTTGTTCCTTTTGATTATCATCAGTACAGTGCAAGTTAATATTTGTGTGATTTCTGTGTATAAAATGTCTTTTAACTCAACTCCTCTTATTCTTACTCTTACAATTTTAGTTCTGATACTCTCCTTGGTCGAACTATTCCAATTATCTAAATGTATCACTGTCTTAACAATATTTTTCTCTTCTAACTGAGTTCTATTTCCTAGAGAGGGATGTGCAGGCTAAAAAAGAAACCTGAGAAAAATATTTTTAGCTAGCATCCATGCACACAAAATGTTATATTGCTTATGTATACAAAAGTATTTTTGTTAAAAAAAGTATTAAAATTTTTTAAAACTTAGCAGCATTTTAGAAAAGACACTTCAAGTTGAAAAGATAAGGAGTTGTATTGCATTGTCCTGGCATAGGACAGAAATTAAAATTTTTGGTGAATCAATGCATGTAGTTGTATTTGGATAAATGCCTTATAGAAATAACAACGATAATTGAGAACATTCAGAAGAAAGAGTGAGAGACAAAAACATTCAAAGTAAAAATTTCTCATTTTAAACAGTAGTACTGATATCCCATATAGACACTCATAGTGATTGCTGTGAAGGATTACAAGTATTTAAATGTTCAAGACATTGTCTAGGAAGTTACTATAATTATTTATTATCCTATTTTACATGTAGATATCATTTGTTAATTACATGAGCTCATGTTAATTACATGAGAAGTTTATAGAACTTCTTTCTTGGTTGTTGAGATTAATAGTCATCTTCACAAGAAAAGAATTCAACTTTATTACTTCTGGCTCTTCTCTTATGAAATGATATCCTCAACTAGCTCTGTATCGCTCTCTGTCTCTGTGTCTCAGTCTCTCTCAGGCTCTCTATTCAAACACACAAACACTGTGTATGTGTTCTCTGTTATTTCACTGTATTGTTTATTCTCCTTTGAAGTCACTAAAAGAAATTAAAATTTTCTCAATTGTGCATAAGTTCAGAATATATGTCTCAGAAATGAATCTGTTGTGCTTTGAAGGAATGATGTGGTAGAAGTTTGCCACAGGCTAAGGACACATGTTGTGTGTGGTTCCTTAATATTTTAATTTAAATTTGTATTAATCTCTTAACCAACATCTTGCTTTGAATTAATTTTTCTCAGATACCACACAAATTACAGAAACATTTAGCAAATGCCTCATTGATATGATTACACATAAACCTTTGAAATGTATTCAGTTGCTTATTATAATAAGAGAAGAAAATGATGCTATACATTATGTGCTAGTTTATTATGTTTTATTTATGAAAGTACAAATTTTTTCTAAATATTATTACACATAACTGTTAAAACTGAAGTATAGTTGATTTACAACATTTTAGTAATTTCAGGTGTACAGGCAGACTTTAATTTCAATCATTTAATTGTTTTTTATGTTTTTAATAATATGTCTTTACTAACAGATTTAGAAAATTATTCACTGTTTGCAAAAATTTAAAGATAAATCAATTTCAGTAGATTATTCTCCATGTTATTTGGCAATAGTTACAACAATGTCATCTATATTGCTCTTGTCAGAACTTTCTATATTGAAGATTTACAGAATTATGGCAACTGTTCTGTGACCAGTTAATACTGTTTTTGACACTCAACATCATTCAACTTCTTTTTGAAACAATACTGTCTGGAATTTTCTTTGGA
The DNA here is from genome assembly GCF_003369695.1 of Bos indicus x Bos taurus. Taxonomy (NCBI): domain Eukaryota; kingdom Metazoa; phylum Chordata; class Mammalia; order Artiodactyla; family Bovidae; genus Bos; species Bos indicus x Bos taurus. The sequence continues at coordinate 73,087,527 of NC_040090.1, forward strand.
TAACATATTTTGAGTAACTAGCCCAGGCAGAATTGTGGTTCAGTTGTTATTTATGTCAACATGCCCTCCCCAAAAGTGAACACTACAGGTATGTTGTAATAAGCTTATCTCATGCTTCTAGTCAAAATTATTAGTTCAAAAGTAGGCATAGGGCCTATTTCTGACCAGTGAAAAATGACTTTATTTATGGATTTAGGCAAAGTAACTTTCATTCTCTTCTTCTCAGTTACAATAGACTTAATTATTCATCTATTAGGCTTAATTATTGAAAGCCTAAAACCTAAAAGTGGAATAGGGACTCTTAGTAATTCCACTTTGCAGGAAGTAGCTGAGGTTCAGGCATGCTCTGTTCGTAAACATGAGAACTGGGATAGGAAGCCATATTGTCACATTTGGACTCTACCCACTACAACTTTTGAAGGTAAACATTTATCAGTACCAATTTATAGAAATAAAAGAATTGATGAGGTTAGAACAATAATTAATTCAATTCCTAGGCATTTTACCACATGTCTTGTGAAAACACTTGTTGTAAGAGTATTTTACAGGGGCTCATACCTAATATGAATTACTGCCAGTCAGGAATCCTTTTCAAAATATAATCCATACATACATACTTCCAGGCATCAGTTGTGTATATATGTATGAGGATATAAAAACTTCACAAATAGTTACACACAAATGCACAAACATAAATTCAATTATACACACAAAGCACACACCCAAACAAGTCTGCAAGTATACATATTGTGCAACTACAAAGGAAGAGCAGATAAGTGGATGTAGACATATAATTTTATGCTGATCAAAGAAAATGGAGTGAAAGAAAGAGTATCCATTTTATTGATGAAAATATTCTAGATGATGGACCAAACCTTGCCTGAGCTAGCTTTGTTGTTGTTGTTCAGTTACTTAGTCATTTCTGACTCTTTGCGACCCCACGGCCTGTAGCATGCCAGGCTTCCCTGTCCTTCACCATCTCCCGGAGCTTGCTCAAACTCATGTCCATTGAGTCACTGATGCCATAGAATTATCTCATTTTCTGTCATCCTCCTCGTCTCCTGCCTTCAAACTTTCCCAGGTAAAGCATCCTATGGCATTGCCCTTCTTTGGGATTGGAATGAAAACTGAACTTTTCCAGTCCTGTGGTCACTGGTGAGTTTTCCAGATTTGCTGGCATAATGAGTGCAGCACTTTAATAGCACCATCTTTTAGGATTTGAAATAGCTGAACTGGAATTCTATCACTTTTGCTAGCTTTTCATGGTGATGCTTCCTAAGGCTTACTTGGCTTTACCCTCCAACGTGTCTGGCTCTAGCTGAGTGAGCACACCATGATGGTTTTCTGGGTCATTAAGATCTATTTTGTACAGTTCTATGTATTCTTGCTACCTCTTCTTAATATCAATTGCTTCTGTTAGGTCCGTACCATTTATGTCCTTTGTTTTGCCCATCTTTGCATGAACTGTTCCCTTGATATCTCTAATTTTCTTGAGATCTCTAGTCTTTCCCATTCTACTGTTTTCCTTTATTTCTTTGTATTGATCAATGGGGAAGGCTTTGTTACCTCTTCTAACTATTCTTTGGATCTCTGGATTCAGATGGGTATATTTTCTGTTTTCTCCTTTGTTTTTTGCTTCTCTTTCTTCTGGATGTTTGGATTTTGAGCAAAATACTTCTTACTATTGAACAGACAATGAGATGAATTTTGTGTCAATTAAAATAAGACTCAAAAAATTCATTGATGCTCAGGTTTTTGCTTTTCAGAATGACTATTGATAACAGTAATATTATCTGCATGAACAAGTAATGAAAGAGATGGAATCATAGTCAAGAATAATTTTGTTTTTTAAATTTGTACCGGAGTTGACTCCATTGAAAAGATTTGCAGTGCTACATTCAGAGGCTAACAGAGTACATAATCAGTTCAGTTCAGTTGTTCATGGAGAAGGCAATGGCACCCCACTCCAGTACTCTTGCTTGGAAAATCCCACAGACAGAGGAGCCTGGTGGGCTGTAGTCCATGGGGTCGCCAAGAGTCGGACACAGCTGAGCGACTTGACTTGACTGACTTTCAGTTGTTCATTTGTGTCCAACTCTTTGCAACCCCATGGAATGCACCACACCAGGCCTCTCTGTCCATCACCAACTCCTGGAGCCTACTCAAACTCATGTCCATTGAGTCAGTGATGCCATCCAGCCATCTCATCCTCTGTCAACCCCTTCTCCTCAAGCCTTCAAACTTTCCAAGCATCAGGATATTTTCCAATAGTCAGTTCTTTGCATCAGGTGGCAAAATATTGGAGTTTCAACTTCAACATCAGTCCTTCCAATGAATACTCAGGACTGATTTCCTTTAGGATGGACTGGTTTGATCTCCTTACAGTCCAAGGGATGCTCAAGAGTCTTCTTCAACACCACAGTTCAAAAGCATCAATTCTTTGGTGCTCAGCTTTCTTTACAGTCCAGCTCTCACATCCACATATGACTACTGGAAAAACCATATCTTGACTAGACAGACCTTTGTTGGCAAGTAATGTCTCTGCTTTTTAATATCCTGTCTAGGTTGGCCATAGCTTTTCTTCCAAGGAGGAAATGTCTTTTAATTTCATGGCTGCAGTCACCATTTACAGTGATTTTGGAGCCCCCCAAAAATAAAGCAACTCACTGTTTCCATTGCTTCCCTACCTATTTGCCATGAAGTGATGGGATCAGATGCCATATTAGTTTTCTGAATGTTGAGTTTTAAGCCAACTTTTTCACTCTCCTCTTTCACTTTCATCAAGAGGCTCTTTAGGTCTTCTTTGCTTTCTGTCATAAGGGTGATGTCATCTGTGTATATGAGGTTATTGATATTTCTCCCTGTAATCTTGATTCTAGCTTATGCTTCATTCAGGTTGGCATTTCTGATGATGTAGTCTGCATATAAGTTATATAAGCAGGGTGACAATATACAGCCTTGATGTACTCCTTTCCCTATTTGGAACCAGTATGTCCAGTTCTCATTGTTGCTTCTTGACCTTCATACAGATTTCTCTGGAGTCAGGTAAGGTGGTCTGGTATTCCCATATCTTTAAGAATTTTCCACAGTGTTGTGATCTACACACTCAATGGCTTTGGCATAGTCAATAAAACAAAAGTATATATATATATTTCTGGAACTCTCTTGTTTTTTCAATAATCCAGCGGATATTGGCAATTTGATCTCTGGTTCCTCTGCCTTTTCTGAATCCAGCTTGAACATCTGGAAGTTCACAGTTTATGTACTGTTGAAGCCTGGCTTGGAGAATTTTGAGCTGTACTTTGCTAGTATGTGAGACAAGTGTAAGTGTGCAGTAGTTTGAACATTCTTTGACATTGCCCTTCTTTGGGATTGGAATGAAAACTGACATTTTTCAGTCCTGTGGCCACTGCTGAGACTTCCAATTTTGCTGGTCTATTGAGTGCAGCACTTTCACAGCATCATCTTTTAGGATTTGAAATAGCTCAACTGGAATTCCATCACTTCCACTAACTTTGTTCATAGTGATGCTTCCTAAGGCCCACTTGACATTGCATTCCAGGATGTCTGGCTCTAGGTGAGTGATCACACCATCATGGTTATCCGGGTCATGAAGGTCATTTTTGTATAGTACGTAATAGCCAGATTCTAAATTCCTGGGAGTCTACTCCATGTGGTTGCAAATATTTATTTTTTATCCTCAGAAAAATTTTCACATTGTCTCAGGGCTGTCTTATCAACAGCCCTGTCCATACTTATATTTAGGCCTTCATTATATCCTACTTTAAAAATTGTTAACAGTTTTCTAACTATTGTTAACTAATAGTTTTCTATTTGAGTGGAAGTGAAAGATACAGATATAAGTATCCAATTAGTTTGCTTCTCTGGAGAATCCAGACTAATACATTGGTTGTTGTGACTAAAAGCCGATATAGGTACTGATAAATTTTTAACATGTGAATTCAGGTGCATGAGCCTACGGGTTCCTGCTTATGACTTGGAAGGCACCTAGTCAGAGAGCACCATCTGCATTAGTTCCAACCTGATGGGGTTCCTATCTGCTCTGAGAAATGTTTACAAGATACTTATGCACTAGCCTGCAGGAATAAGTGGGTTGACATGTCTGCAACAACTTGGCATATGGCAGGGTTTCAGGGGAGGCCTTTGCAAAGACTCCAAAGCTCCAACTGTAACATAATGGGTATGTTTGGCCCTCAGCTGTGATCTGAGCATGGTTCCAATGATGGCAGTAATGTCAATGTTGGTAATCTTGATACAAATTTGTGACTCAGTAGGCACTTGTATCACCACGAATTCATGAACTGGTTTAAACCTACACTAGAATATGAAGCTAGGTATGTCTGCTGTTTGTTATACTTTAACCCAGAAGAATATCTTTGTTCCCTTTTGTGTATACATCTTCAGGTTGGATCAAAGCCCCAGAACTACTGACGGTGCATATAAAAGACACATTTCTTTTTTCTAAAAAGATTGAATTATATTATAGTATTATATTTATGTTAAACACATTTTATATTTGCAGATGTCCAATACATAACCATAAGTCACATATTAAAACTGCACAATTGAAAAGTGGCTAGTTTTCACAGTTTGTTGTAATCCACATAATCAAAGGCTTTAGTGCAGTCAGTGAAGGAGAAGTAGATTTTTTTTTCCTGGGATTTCTTAATTTTTTTTATGATCCAATGGATGTTTGTAATTTTATCTCTGGTTCCTCTGCCTTTTCTAAATCCACCTTGTACATCTGGAATTTATCAGTTCACAGCCTGCTGAAACCTAGCTTGAAGGACAAATTTGCTAAAGTTTTGAAATAAAAGTACACCAAACAAAAATTTAATTGTATTAGTTATGTGATATAATAAGTTGTTTTAAATGTGAATAATCCTTATGATTGCCAAAGAGTAGTTTTAGGAGGTAAGAACTACAATGATCATACTTAATGAACCACATTTTTACTGACAGTTGCACCATTATCATAATCTTTTTTTACTACTATTAGAGTCTTTTTTTTTTCTTTAATAGAAAATTATTTAATTAGTATACATGTGTTCCCCATCCTGAACCCTCCTCCCTCCTCCCTCTCCACACCATCCCTCTGGGTCGTCCCAGTGCACCAGCCCCAAGCATCCAGCATCGTGCATTGAACCTGGACTGGCATCTTGTTTCATACATGACGTTTCACATGTTTCAATGCCATTCTCCCAAATCTTCCCACCCTCTCCCTCTCCCACAGAGAGTCTTTTCTTTAAGAAAGATAGTAATATGTCAGTATTCTGCAATCCATTACAGCAATAAAATTATATTTTTGAGTTTTTTTATATTAAAATGGTTTTTATATTTTCATGAATGACTTGATAATTGTTTTCATATTTAAATTAGTAATTTTTAAAGAAACTCAGGTTTGATATTCACGAGATGACTGACTTTCATATTTTCAAAAGAAATCTTAGAATATGTTTTCAGCCTCTAATATTATGCTGCTGCTGCTGCTGCTGCTAAGTCACTTCAGTCATGTCCGACTCTGTGCTACAGCGTAGACAGCAGCCCACCAGGCTCCTCCGCCCATGGGATTTTCCAGGCAAGAGTACTGCTACCATATAGTATTTTAATTTTAAGGAGAAGTGATTCATGTTGTAGGGGAGAAGGTAGTTTCTATATTTCCAAGAATATCTTGCATGTGGTGAATAGAACAAGAAAGGGAGAGTTCTTGTTACTGATGAACCTGCATTTTATTTTTCCTGGATGCAAGGATATACATTTTTTTTGCCAGATGATCTGTCAGATGACTGTTATATCTGTTAGTACTTAGGAATTCAACCTCTTAATGAGTTGCTTCTTTCCAACTAATCACTGTTACTGAGAATGGCACATTACCAAAAGTATGATTCAAGTCATAGCTGGGAAAGAGTAATGTATAGTGACAACTGGGAATTCCAGGAGACTTTAAGGACAGAGAAGGCTAATTGGCAATATTTAAATCAATGTTCAATAATTTAATAAACTGAGTATCTTTGTTGTTAAAGGTAGCATACATTACTTTACTTTCACCTAATAATCCTGGTTGTTCATCTGAGAAGATTCATTTCAGATATAGAAATGAATAAATATAGAGAGCTTAAAAGAAGTGAGAGACAAAGAGTTTACACAGAAGTAAACTTCGAGCTCCTTTCTAATTCTAGAATAAATAATTCATATCTATTAGATAACTAATACCTGGAATGCAGATGATATTAAAACAACATATTTCAGAGTCAAATTATTTTACAGTGCTAAACACATAACAGTGATTTACAATAATGCACATTCTCAGAATATGCTCGCTACAATGCTTTTTTATAAAACAAGCTTCTGTGGTCATAAACATTTGGGAAATATTAAAATAATATCTTTCTTATAAAGATTCACATGGTTCATTAACATATATATATAAGCTATCTTGAACACCAAATTTCTCACCCTTTCACCATTGGATATGTTTTCCAAGTAAAATCTATTTAGAGATGATGAATATATAATTTGAAAAAAACAGTTCTGTGACTATTCAAAGTAACAAATATTCTATTCATTTTGTTTTTTAAGAAAAATATTTTCAGAGAAGAGGAAGCAAAAAGTTTAAAACTATAAAAGTTTGGCTCTTTTTGACATAAAAAGTTTAGACTGGCAACCTTAAACCTTTGTATATGTTTTAAATGGACAGGTTTGTGACATTGTACAGGAGACAGGGATCAAGACCATCCCCAAGAAAAAGAATTGCAAAAAGGCAAAATGGTTGTCTGAGGAGGCCTTACAAATACCTGAGAAAAGAAGAGAAATGAAAGGCAAAGGAGAAAAGGAAACATATACCCATTTGAATGCATTGTTCCAAAGAATAGTAAGGAGAGATAAAAAAGCCTTCCTCAGAGATCAATGCAAAAAAAAAACAGAGGAAAGCAATAGAATGGGAAAGACTAGAGATCTCTTCAAGAAAATTAGAGTTGCCAAGGGAAGATTTATGCAAAGTTGGACACAATAAAGGACTGAAATAGTATGGACCAGAAGCAGAAGATATTAAGAAGTCGTGGCAAGAATACACAGAAGAACTATACAAAAAAGGTTTTCATGACCCAGATTACCATGATGGTGTGATCACTCATCTAGAAACAGACATCCTGGAATGAGAAGTCAAGTGGGCCTTAGGAGGCATCACTAAGAACAAAGCTAGTGGAGGTGATAGAATTCCAGTTGAATTCCATTCCTATTTCAAATCCTAAAAGATGCTACTGCTAAAGTGTTGCCCTCAGTATGCCAACAAATTTGGAAAACTCAACAGTGGCCACACGACTGGACTCAGTCACTTCAGACTCTTTGCAACCCAATGGACTGTTGGCTTCCAGGCTCCTCTGTCCATGGGATTTCCCAGGCAAGAATACTGGAGAGGGTTGCCATTCCCTCCTTCAAGGGATCTTCTTGACCCTGGGATTGAACCTGCGTCTCTTATGTCTCCTGCAATGGCAGGAGCATTCTTTATCATTACCACCACCTGGGAAGCCCTCCTTTGAACATAGGTTTTAACTCTTTAGCAGGTTTATAAAGCATGTATTAAAATCTTTGTTAGATATTTAAATATCAGAGCACCTTATAATCAAATTCCTGAGTATGATTTACCCTTTATTTTATATAATTTTGTTGAAAATTGTATATTTTAAATAGTGTGTTGAATCATCTTTTTTTTTTTACATTGTGTTTCTAATTTTTATTGGTATTTGCAGAGACTGACTTGGAATAAAACTGCAAACTCTGCTTCCTCTCAAAGATATATAACCTCTGATACATCTGATATTTTTTGTTATTACTGTTTTGTTTTGTTTTTTTCCTTTTTTTAACCTAGAAAACCTGAGGGGTCACATATTTCATCACTTAGTTGAATTGCCAACTCTTGATTTCAGCTGAAGCTTTGCTCAGATTCCTCAAGCCTGAAAGCCTTCTGTAATATACTGATTGATCTGGTGGAGGTTGAGAAGCATATTGAAAATTCATCCAGTTTTTACCTTCACTATTCACTGATTTCTTTATCTGTAACTTGTTCAGGAATTGTAATTCCTCATATAACCAGGTAACTAGAGCTACCATAACAATATACTCTGTAAAAGGTGGCATGAAATACAGTAATTAATATTTTCACAATACTGGAGGCTAGAAGTGCAAGATCAAGGTGTTGGCAGTTTCGTTTTCTCCTTGGTTTTCAGATGGTAATATTCTCACATGTCTTCACCTGGTCTTTTCTTTGTGGGAGTGCATACCTGGTGTCTTTAACTTCCGTTATTTGGACATATGTCATTTTGATTTAGGAACTGCCTATATGAACTCACTTAATCTTAATTACTCCTTTAAAGGAGGTCTAATGTCCAATAGAGCCACATTCTGGGGGGGTTAGGAATTCAACATATAGGGGAACACAATTCAGTCAAATCAAAATATGACTCTCTTATTTCCAAGGTCTTTCAATTTTTGGCTTGCCCATTATTTACCCCAGTCAAGATCACAACGTTGAAAGTGCAAAGTAATGAGTTTTCCCTGACAATTTCCTATCAGTTTTGCCACTCTTAGTTGACAAAGCCTTGTGTGTTTATGTCCCACTCTCATACTGAGTTGAATCTGCACTCACTGGCAGTAGAACTCCTTGTTTTTCAGTCAAGCAGTAAAACTACAATTTTTAGCAATTGTGGGGCCACAGTCTTTTTCACTGCGTTGGCTCTTCGCATCAGATGGGCATAGTATTTTAGCTTCAGCCTCATCTTTAGCATCAGCCCTTCTGATGAATATGAAGGATTGATTTCCTTTAAGATTGACTGGGTTGATCTCCTTGCTGTCCAAGTGACTCTCAAGAGCTCTCTCTGGCACCACAGTTCCAAGAAATCAATTCTTCAATACTCGGCTTTCTTTATGGTCCAACTCTCACATCTGTACATGACTACTGGAAAAAAAAATATATAGCTTTGACTATATGGATCTTTGTCAGCAAAGTGACATCTCTGCTTTTTTTATGCTGTTTATGTTCTTCATAGCTTTTTTCTTTCCTAAGGAACAAGTGTCTTTTAATTAAATTATTGATTTTATCATTGGTCAATTTCTAGAACTAAAATTCTTGACCACAATTCTTTTCAGTTATACTATTTGATGTGAGTGTGTGTGCATGTGTGTCTCTATTTTGCCCTTTTCTCTCTTTCCTTTCTTATTTCTTTCTCTCTCTCTCTCCATTTCTCACTTTTTCCTTTCTCTTTCTGTGGAGCATTGACAGCCCCTTCCTTTACCCATATATGGAAATTCCTCTTCCATCAGCTTTGCCTACTCTTACCAATTTCCTTCTAGATTTAATTTTATTTTTGCAAGAATATATCTTCCGGTTATTATCTAGAAGAATTTTATTGGTGAATTTTCTGATTTCTTATATATTTGAAAATGTCTTTATTAAATAAATTTTAGTAGAATATAGGATTCAATATCAAGTTATTTTCAAGATATGGACGATTATTTTTAACGTTATAAGTGAGTGAAGACTCATTCCATGTTTTTCAAGCATAGAACTTAAATATACTTAGAATTTTGTTCAACATATTTAAATTTCTGTATATGTATGTATATGTAACCAAGAACCCATAGGTTACTTCATGTTGTCAGTAGAGTCTCTTGGCTGGTTCCACTTATTTTCAATAACGCCTCCAACATAGCAGATATCTAGCAAGAAAAACATCATATTAAAATTTCTGTCCCCCTATTTAAGCTCAGCTATCATCTCCTTAGTCTGCAGGTACTTTTGGCAATGCCCTCAGGGAAAGGGAACTTGCACTGTAAGCTCATGTAAGAATTCCTTTGAAATTTCTTTGAAATTTAGTTCATCTGTTTTTTATTGTTTCTACAGTTATCTGGTATCTTTAATTATGTGATTTTCCTAGTATATCTAGCTTTCTCTAGATGGCATACTATGTTTCTTATAGTAATCTCAGAAATAAAAGCTCTTACTGGTTTTTATTTAATATGGTAATTTGAATTATAAGATTTGTTTATAACCAAAAAAGCAACGCCAAAGAATGCTCAAACTACCACACAATTGCACTCATCTCACACACGAGTCAAGTAATGCTCAAAATTCTCCAAGCCAAGCTTCAGCAATATGTGAACCATGAACTTCCAGATGTTCAAGCTGGTTTTAGAAAAGGCAGAGGAACAAGAGATCAAATTGCCAACATCCGCTGGATCATCGAAAAAGCAAGAGAGTTCCAGAAAAACATCTATTTCTGCTTTATTGACTATGCCAAAGCCTTTGACTGTGTGGATCACAATAAACTGTGGAAAATTCAGAAATAGATGGGAATCCCAGACCACCTGACCTGCCTCTTGAGAAACCTATATGCAGGTCAGGAAGCAACAGTTAGAACTGGACATGGAACAACAGACTAGTTCCAGATAGGAAAAGGAGTATGTCAAGGCTGTATATTGTCACCCTGCTTATTTAACTTCTGTGCAGAGTACATCATGAGAAACGCTGGGCTGGGAAAGGCACAAGCTGGAATCAAGATTGCCGGGAGAAATATCAATAACCTCAGATATGCAGATGACACCACCCTTATGGCAAAAAGTGAAGAGGAACTAAAAAGCCTCTTGATGAAAGTGAAAGAGGAGAATGAAAAAGTTGGCTTAAAGCTCAACATTCAGAAAACGAAGATCTTGCCATCTGATCCCATCAGTTCATGGGAAATAGATGGGGAAACAGTGGAAACAGTGTCAGAATTTATTTTGGGGGGCTCCCAAATCACTGCAGATGGTGACTGCAGCCATGAAATTAAAAGACGTTTACTCCTTGGAAGGAAAGTTATGACCAACCTAGATAGAATATTCAAAAGCAGAGACATTACTTTGCCAACAAAGGTCTGTCTAGTCAAGTCTATGGTTTTTCCAGTAGTCATGTATGGATGTGAGAGTTGGACTGTGAAGAAATGTGAGTGCCGAAGAATTGATGCTTTTAAACTGTGGTGTTGGAGAAGTCTCTTGAGAGTCTCTTGGACTGCAAGGAGATCCAACCAGTCCATCCTAAAGGAGATCAGTCCTGGGAGTTCACTGGAAGGGCTGATGCTAAAGCTGAAACTCCAGTACTTTGGCCACCTCATGTGAAGAGTTGACTCGTTGGAAAAGACTCTGATGTTGGGAGGGATTGGAGGCAGGAGGAGAAGGGGACGACAGAGGATGAGATGGCTAGATGGCATCACTGACTCAATGGACATGAGTTTGTGTGACCTTCATGCATTGGTGATGGACAGGGAGGCCTGGCATGCTGCAATTCATGGGGTCGCCATGAATCAGACACGACTGAGCGACAGAACTGAACTGAACTGATATCCATTGTTTGCAAATCTGTTTTAATAGTCCCAAAAGAAATGCCATAATTAAAAAAAAAAAGTAATGCCATAATTTATGTTGAGTATTTATATTTTGTCTGTTTTTAAAAAGCTCTGAGACATTTAATCAGTGAAATCCAATTGATTAAAATACTTTCAAGCTAATATGCTCAGATCATATCATAATCTGCATTCTTTTTATTAAGGGAATTAAAACAACCAAGGAAAATGAGGGAATTTGTAAAGAATCAAACATAACATAATTTATTTTCTCCTAAATGCTAGATTTACTTTCAAAAATATAGAATAATCACTACTTTCTTTTAAATATCCTATTTTATTATGGTTATTATATCCCACTTAAATACTTCAAGTGTCTACATATTCTTTTGTTATGAATACAGTGGTGCCTTACCTTACAATCTTATGGGGAAGAAATCTATTGCAAAGTAAATAATGAGGCTTGTGATAAGGGTCATTAAAAAGCCATGTTTCAAGGAAATTTATAGTAAGGAAAGATTACTTATTCTGTTGTGGCAGAATGAAAAGGGCAGAGGATTCTTCCTAGAGAAAGTGATATTGAGGTATGACTTGACAAATAACCATAGCCAAGATTTCACAATTAGTAGCAACCAGTTCATGTTCAATACTTATTGCCTTTTAGTTAGTAGAAGTTATAGATACAAATTGAGCATTTGTGTATGTGCTTATGATAGAAAAATATGAAAAATAATGTTAAAGCAGAACAATGTATGACAAAGTAAGGAAGAAGGGAGACTGACTATAATACATACATGAAAGTAAAAGAAGAAAGTTACTATAGATAGAAAGCAGAGTAAATGGAAAGTGAAAGTGAAAGTGAAGTCACTCAGTCGTGTCCAACTCTTTGTGACCCGTGGACTGTAGAGGCTGAGGAAAAAATTGACGATTATGTTGAATCATTGAAGCTCTTTTATAGACTTTGGTATTTATTCTCAATAAGATTGGGTTATATTGAAAAATGTTAGGCATAGGATTGATTTAAGATAATCCATGTGTAATATATATCCCATCTGGTTTTAAATTATAGAATTTGGGGTTGGTTTTGTCATACAGTATTTTCCTTGACTGATAGTTGCAAGACATTTTCATCAACAGCTTCCTTACTTTATGCATGTCTCTATTCATATGCCACACCTTGAGGAATGTTTCTCTAATCATGTAAAATTACTATCTTCTTATCCTACTTTATTTTTCTTATTGTACTTATTAATTATCAATACACTATGTTCATATTTAATCTTATGATCTTTATTTTTGGTATTAAAAGTACAATGCAATTAGAGTAGTTAATAGATAATTTGGCACAATGGAGTGGCTTTATAATGTTTTATTTTCTTTTAACACTATTTTAATCCATACTTTTCATTTCTTTTAATGAATAAATTACAATTATTTATCAAATATTCCAGTCACTCAACTAAATAGGCCTCTGACCATTTCATGTGGTTTGCTGCTGCTGCTGCTAAGTCACTTCAGTCGTGTCCGACTCTGTGTGAACCCATAGATGGCAGCCCACCAGGCTCCCCCGTCCCTGAGATTCTCCAGGCAAGAACACTGGAGTGAGTTGCCATTTCCGTCTCCAAAGCATGAAAGTGACAGTGAAAGTGAAGTCGTGTCCGACTCTTAGCGACCCCATGGACTGCAGCCCACCAGGCTCCTCCATCCATGAGATTTTCCATGCAAGAGTACTGGAGTGGGATGCCATTGCCTTCTCATGCGGTTTATGACATATCAAAATTCTAAGGTGGTAACTTAGACAATCAAGCTAAATCATCTCCTTATTTGATGAATTGTAGAGGACAATGTTTTATTGAACACTGTATTAATTAAATATCTCTTATTACACAGTTGAACTGGTTGAGTTCACGTAATATTGGTCTGAGTTGAAACACCAGTTAAAATTGTGCTCTTGTTGATGGTTGAAGTTGTTCATACTTCAATATACTACCAATTCAGCAAATGACCAATGAATTGATGAACATTTATCAAGCTCCAGTCTTTGCTATCCAGATTTTCACAAAGTGCCTGAAGAGTTTTACATGGTTAATGAAGACTGAAATCCAATAATTCACTATCAATTTTTGCATTTAATTAACGTAAGTATCTAAGCAGGCGTGGGTGGCTGTGATGGTGCGCAGAGAGCGGCCTAGAGGAGCTACCCCACATCCGAAATCAGGGGCAGAAGCCAGGAGGACCCCATGACCGGGGTGGGGGGGGCGGCAGCAGAGAGGACCTACCCTGCGTCTGAGGTCAGAGGCAGTGGGAGAGAGTTCCAGGCTGCCACAGCACAGGAGCAGCCAAGAGGAGTACCCTTGCCCGAGGCCAGGGGTGGCAGCCAGGAGGAGCTGCCCCCCACTCGAGGCCAGGGGCAATAGCCACGAGGAGTAACCCCAAGTCCGAGGACCAGTGGCTGCCTGGGCACCAGAGGGCCTAGAGGAGCTATTCCACATTCAAGGTCGGGAGGGGCAGCAGTGAGGAGATACCCCTCGTCCAAGGTAAGGAGCAGTGGCTGCATTTTGTTGAAGCAGCCATGAAGAGATACCCCACATCCAACGTAAGAGAAACCCAAGTAAAATGGTAGGTGTTGCAAGAGGGCCTCAGAGGGCAGACACACTGAAACCATAATCACAGAAAATGAGTCAATCTAATCACACTAGGAACACAGCCTTGTCTAACTCAATGAAACTAAGCCATGCCCTTTCGGGCCACCCAAGATGGGTGGGCATGGTGGAGAGGTCTGACAGAATGTGGTCCACTGGAGAAGGGAATGGCAAACCACTTCAGTATTCTTGTCTTGAGAATCCCATGAACAGTATGAAAAGGCAAAATGATAGGATACTGAAAGAGAAACTCCCCAGGTCAGTAGGTGCCCAATATGCTACTGGAGATCAGTGGAGAAATAACTCCAGAAAGAACGAAAAGATGGAGCCAAAGCAAAAAGAATACCCAGCTGTGGATGTTACTGGTGATAGAAGCAAAGTCCAATGCTGTAAAGAACAATATTGTATATTGCACAGGAACCTGGAATGTCAGGTCCATGAATCAAGGAAATTGGAAGTGGTCAAACAGGAGATGGCAAGAGTGAACATCGACATTCTAGGAATCAGTGAACTAAAACAGACTGGAATGGGTGAATTTAACTAAGATGACCATTATATCTACTACTGTGGGCAGGAATCACTTAGAAGAAATGGAGTAGCCATTATGGTGAACAAAAGAGTCCGAAATGCAGTACTTGAATGCAATCTCAAAAACGACAGAATGATCTCTGTGTTTCCAAGGCAAACCTTCAATATCACAGTAATCCAAGTCTATGCCCCAACCAGTAATGCTGAAGAAGCAGAAGTCAAACGATTCTATGAAGACCTACAAAACCTTTTAGAATTAAAACCCAAAAAAGATGTCCTTATCATTATAGGGGCTGGAATGCAAAAGTAGGAAGTCAAGAAACACCTAGGGTAACAGGCAAATTTGGCCTTGGAATAGAGAATGAAGCAGGGCAAAGACTAATAGAATTTTGCCAAGAAAATGCACTGGTCATAGCAAACACCCTCTTCCAACAACACAAGAGAAGACTCTACACATGGACATCACCAGATGGTCAACACCGAAATCAGAATGATTATATTCTTTGCAGCCACAAATGGAGAAGTTCTATACAGCCAACAAAAACAAGACCAGGAGCTGACTGTGGCTCAGATCATGAACTCCTTATTGCCAAATTCAGACTTAAATTGAAGAAAGTAGGGAAAACCACTAGACCACTCAGGTATGACCTAAATCAAATCCCTTATGATTATACAGTGGAAGTGAGAAATAGATTTAAGGGACTAGATCTGATAGACTGCCTGATGAACTATGGATGGAGGTTCATGACATTGTACAGGAGACAGGGAACAAGACCATCTCATGGAAAAGAAATGCAAAAAAGCAAAATGGCTGTCTGGGGAGGCCTTACAAATAGCTGTGAAAAGAAGAGAAGCGAAAAGCAAAGGAGAAAAGGAAAGATATAAGCATCTGAATGCAGAGTTCCAAATAATAGCAAGAGATAAGAAAGCCTTCCTCCGCAATCAATGCAAAGAAATAGAGGAAAACAACAGAATGGGAAAGGCTAGAGATTGCTTCAAGAAAATTAGAGATACCAAGAGAAAATTTCATGCAAAGATGGGCTCTATAAAGGACAGAAAAGTTATGGACCTAACAGAAGCAGAAGATATTAAGAAGATGTGGCAAGAATACACAGAAGAACTGTTCAAAAAGATCTTCATGACCAAGATAATCACAATGGTGTGATCACTCAACTAGAGCCAGACATCCTAGAATGTGAAGTCAAGTGGGCCTTAGAAAGCATCACTATGAACAAAGCTTGTGGAGGTGATGGAATTCCAGTTCAACTATTTCAAATCCTGAAAGATTATGTTGTGTAAGTGCTGCACTCAATAAGCCAGCAAATATGGAAAACTCAGCAGTGGCCACGGGACTGGAAAAGGTCAGTTTTCATTCATATTCCAAAGAAAGGCAATGCCAAACAATGTTCAAACTACCACACAATTGCACTCATCTCACATGCTAGTAAAGTACTGCTCAAAATTCTCCAAGCCAAGCTTCAGTAATACATGAACCATGAAATTCCAGATGTTCAAGGTGGTTTTAGAAAAGGCAGAGGAACCAGAGATCAAATTGCCAACATCCACTGGATCATCGAAAAAACAAGAGAGTTTCAGAAAAAGAGTTCCAGAAAAACATCTATTTCTGCTTTATTGACTATGCCAAAGCCTTTGATTATGTGGATCACAATTAACTGTGGAAAATTCTGAAAGAGATGGGAATACCAGACCATCTGACCTGCCTCTTGAGAAACCTATATACAGGTCAGGAAGCAACAGTTAGAACTGGACATGGAACAACAGACTGGTTCCAAATAGGTAAAGGAGTACATCAAGGCTGTACATTGTCACCCTGCTTGTTTAACTTCTATGCAGAGTACATCATGAGAAACGCTGGGCTGGAAGAAGCACAAGCTGGAATCAAGATTGCCGGGAGAAATATCAGTAACCTCAGATATGCAGATGACACCACCCTTATGGCAGAAAGTGAAGAGGAACTAAAAAGCCTCTTGATGAAAGTGAAAGTGGAGAGTGGAAAAAGTTGGCTTAAAGCTCAACATTCAGAAAATGAAGATCATGGCATCTGGCCCCATCAGTTCATGGGAAATAGATGGTAAAAAGTGCAAAAACTGTCAGACTTTTTTTGCAGGGGCTCCCAAATCACTCAGATGGTGACTGCAGCCATGAAATGAAAAGACACTTACTCCTTATAAGGAAAATTATGACCAGCCTAGATAGCATATTGAAAAGCAGAGACATTACTTTGCCAACAAAGGTCTGTCTAGTCAAGGCTATGGTTTTTCCAGTGGTCATGTATGGATGTGAGAGTTCGACTGTGAAGAAAGCTGAGCGACGAAGAATTGATGCTTTTAAACTGTAGTGTTGGAGAAGACTTGAGAGTCTCTTGGAGTGCAAGGAGATCCAACCAGTCCATTCTAAAGGAGATCAGCCCTGTTATTTCTTTCGAAGGAGGGATGCTAAAGGAAACTCCAGTACTTGGGCCACCTCATGCGAAGAGTTGACTCATTGGAAAAGACTCTGATGCTGGGAGGGATTGGGGGCAGGAGCAGAAGGGGATGACAGAGGATGAGACGGCTGGATAGCATCACTGACTTGATGCACGTGAGTCCGAGTGAACTTCGGGAGTTGGTGATGGACAGGGAGGCCTGGCGTGCTGCGATCCATGGGGTCGCAAAGAGTCTGACATGACTGAGTGACTGAACTGAATTGAATGTAAGTATCACATTAGCATCAAGGTTCCACCTTCCATTACAAAAAGGACGTGCCTGTCAAGCCCTTGTGTGTGTGTGTGTCTGCTCAGTCATTTCTGACTCTTTGCAACACCATGGACTGTAGCCTGTCTGGCTCCTTTGTTCATTCTTCAGGCAAGAATACTGGAGCAAGTTTCCATTTCCTCTTCCAGACGATCTTCCTGACCCAGCCAACCCTCATGTCTTGCATCCCCTGTCTTTGGCAGGTGCATTCTTTACCACTGTGCCACCTAGCAAACCCCCTGTTAAGCCTTCACTTACTTACATAAACTACATTTTTTCATTACTGGTCATAAACCAGGGATTGCTATGATTTTCTACAGTAATTACTACATTTTTTATTAATGAAGTCAGTTTTACCTACTTTCCTACATCCTTAAAACAATGTATTCTCATGCATGATTAGGGATAAGTGTTCTGGAACAAATAAAGCTTGAGAGCAACTTAAGTGAGAATAGTCCATTTGATTTCTAGTGAAATGGAATAAACAGGCTAAACTATCAATATTATATGACTTCTTGAGATTTGAAAGAATGGAAAATAGATTAAAAATGAATTTCATGAGGCATTTCCACAAAAAATATTTTTTTAAAACATATGAATGAAAACCTTGGCTGTATGTGTGTCTGTGTGTGCATGTATGTGTCTGTGTGAGAGTGTGTTTGTGTGTGCATAGAAATACATACGGTATTAATATATATATCCTTGCATATATGTAGAAAAGTGGTTAGGTAAAGTAAGTGTTGGAAAATTTATTTTAGTGGGTAATTTCTCTTCTTTAGCACAATTATATAATTGAATATAATTATTCACTTTTTAGAATAAAAATGAAGCAAGTTTCATCTTTTAAAATGTCTTTTTAATTTTAAGTAAATGCAAGACAATACAAAAACAAAAATTCTGAGTTCACAGATGTATAAATCAGTAAAACTCATGGACAGGGAATATGACTCTTGATGGTGGCAAACTCCCCCTTACACAGGATAACCTCAGCTATATTCCTTACTTTTTGGAAAAATTTACTACTTCTCATAGAGAGCTGTGAGGATTCCAGCATGATATGAGAATCTTTGCTAAATTGCTCTCCAGTGAAATTGATGGGAAAAAAAATATATATATATAACACATTATGCACTATATATTCATATTGGATATATTAATTTCTTAATAATAATGTGTCTAGTGTTGGATCTTTAGTGTATCAGTATATTAGTATATTATATGTGATCAATTACATACTTCAGTAAATTGTTAGATATAGTAACTATTACAAAACAATTTCTCCTGTGCTTGCTTTTTTTTGCATCCAATAATTGATTCAATTATTTTAAATTTTATTTTACTTATATAAAGAAATGAATAAGTTAGTAATATGCTTTGGCTTACTCTAGAAATCAGCAGCACACAATATAAAAACTGAAATAATCTCAGTAATTTATTCTTTTCTTGATGGGAAGAAATATCAATATGTACCTGATAATTGCAATGGGAGACACTTGTTTACTCAATATAATCTTAAGTGTTTTAGCACTGATATGTACCCTATAATCATTTACAATATTTTAGTATTCATTAAAATGTGTTGCATATACAGATAAAATTTATTTTCTGACTTGTAATAAATTCTCTTTGAGTCCTAGAGCTCAAATACCCATGCTTTTGAGTTATTGTGTGGAAATTGAGCAGAAATTTAATTTTGCCTGATAAGTGATCCCCTTGTGCTGAAACAGCATCGTATCACCAAGGATAAAATGAATCCTATTAAAAGGAAGCATAACCAAGGTGGGGGTTTCCAGATTAAATAAAACATTATACTTTACCAGTTTGTTGGCAACCATCATAAACACATCATTTATAATAGTCATTTTATATGAGGTGGATAACTAAATAAGTCTCTTCATTTAAATATAACTTCTGTTTCATTGGTTACTTCTCCTATCGTGTCAGCACTATTGTATTTCTTATCTGTAACTTATGCTTTTATTGTAGAGTTTATTTGATTCAGTTAGGTAGACTTTCAAGAGCAAATGTAATGGATTAATTTCTCAATGTCTTATATCCATGGGATTTATTACCTTATAGTATTTGAGATTTGAAAGAATGGAAAATAGATCAAAAATGAATTTCATGAGGCATTTCCACAAAAAATATTTTTAGAACATATGAATGAAAACCTTGGCTGTATGTGTGTCTGTGTGTGCATGTATGTGTCTGTGTGAGAGTGTGTTTGTGTGTGCATAGAAATACATACAGGTATTAATATATATATCCTTGCATATATGTAGAAAAGTGGTTAGGTAAAGTAAGTGTTGGAAAATTTATTTTAGTGGGTAATTTCTCTTCTTTAGCACTATTATACTTGAAATTTTGGAATACCTAATTGATTGAAGAATATATAATTGAGAAAACATATAAATGAGAATGTAAGATAGCAATTGTGCATTAAGTCCTTAGAGAATCTATTTCAGATATCTCCCCTCACTTTTCATTTCCTCTGCAGAGAAACAAATTAACAGCTTTCAAAGTATCAAGTGATTCCATGTGTAAATATAGTTGAAATGTTTTTGTATTTTCTTACAACTTTTGCATGAATATTTAAATAATTTGCAGTGAAATAACTTTGTATATATAACAAGGAGAAAATGTCACCATAATGATCACTTTTTGGCCTAAGTGTACAGTCATGTCTAACGTATTTCTCTTCTTAATGATAGACCTTTCAGAGACAGCATGACAAATTTTGTAGGTACAGTTTATTAGGTCCTCAAGGAAATGTGATGTTTAAGTAACAATAATGTATTTAATTTTGTTACTTATAGGCACTTAAAGATATATCTCCATTTGAGATATATGTCTCCATATTCATAGACATTATATAGTTATGCAAATGCATATAATAATAAAGTTATAACAAGTACTAGAATTAACATATTACCTGATTTACATTGGCAGTCAGGGAATAATAATCTTCTGAGGATAATACTGAGTGGAAGGAAAGTGATTGTGAATGGAAAATAGTAAGCATATTATTAAGACAGTTTCTATTCTTTCTCTGATTTTTGTCCTTAAATGATTTAATCCATATATTCTTATATACTGAGAATTCACAGTTAGTACCTAAGATACAAATTTTTGGACCACAACCCCCAAAATATATTTTTTTGCATTACTGTCAATACCTGAACAATATCTAAACTCAGTATGTCTAAAAGTGAACACTTGGTTTCCCTTTCCAAGTCATATTTTCTTCCATTCTTCAATATTTTAATATATGGCACCACTTCTCACAGAATTTTTCAGGCCAGAACTTCAAGGTTATTTTTAATTCCTTCTTCACTCTGAGACCTCAACTCTGGACCATAAGCAAACTTGATATTTTAACTACAAATGTCACCTCCTCTCTACACCACCCAAGTTGAATTACCATCCAAGTTGAACTACCATATTCTTTTGACTGACTTGTTATAGCACCTTTCTTAGTATCACCTCACTCCAATATACTCCCAAAGAAGAAAGGTACAGGAGAGAAGGCAATTCAAGGGGAAAATTTGCGCAGTCACAGAAATGAAACAAATTTTGGGAAACCTAGTATTCTGCCATAACAAGAGCACAACATGTATGTAAGAGAGGCTTAAGGGGAGATAAGCTTGAGAGGTAAGCAGAAGTACACTCAAGATGCATTCAATAAAGAGATATCACATACATATTATTTTCTTTATTCTTACTTTGACTTGAAAAGATAAAAAAATCTTGGCTGCCAGCTTCCTAAAGCAGCATGAGTAGAAAGAATGAGTGTGGTTAAAGCCATGGTGTTGTCAACAAGACTAAAATTTAGTTTTAGTGCTTCAATTGAAAAGCACAAAACTCCATGGAAATGTTTTTCCAAACTAGTCTGGCTCTTTCACTAATACATTCATACCCTTCAGCTCAATATTTTCTTAAGAATTAAATTATATAAATTGTGTTATATTTTTATAGCACATAAAGAGAAATGTCCTTAAAATCGAAGCTTTGTTTGCAGTTTAAAATCAGACAAATTATTTTGCGAAAAGGACCCAGTTAGGAAACATCTTTTAGCAGCATATATCAAATTGCTTCCACCAGTTAGCATTACATCAGTTCTGAGGGAGGAACATCACAGGATTTCAATTGCTTATATAAAATTGTTTCTTCTCATTGAAAGTGAAAGTTGCTCGGTTGTGTCTGACTCTTTGCAACTCCATGGACTATAGTCCATGGATTTCTCCAAGCCAAAATAGTGGAGTGGGTAGCCTTTCCCTTCTCCAGGGAATCTTCCTAACCCAGGGATCAAACCCAGGTGTCCCACATTGGAGGCAAATTCTTTACCAGTTGAGCCACAAGGGAGACTTTTTGTTTTATATTCTCATTATTCAGTTAATTTTGACTCTTCAAAATCAGAAAGAGATATCATGGCCTTTTAAACATTAGCCACAAAATTTTACCATTAGTGACTCTAAAATACAGATTTCCTTAACTACTACTGAGACCTAGTAGATATTCATAAGACAGCTACTAATATTGAAGTTCAGTTCAGTTCAGTCGCTGAGTCATGTCCGACTCTTTGCGACCCCATGAATCGCAGCACGCAAGGCCTCCCTGTCCATCACCATTCTCAGAGTTCACTCAAACTCATGTCCATCAAGTCAGTGATGCCATCCAGCCATCTCATCCTCTGTCGTCCCCTTCTCCTCCTGCCTCCAATCCCTCCCAGCATCAGAGTCTTTTTCAATGAGTCAACTCTTGGCATGAGATGGCCAAAGTACTGGAGTTTCAGCTTTAGCATCATTCCTTCCAAAGAACACCCAAGACTGATCTCCTTCAGAATGGACTGTTCGGATCTCCTTTCAGTCCAAGGGACTCTCAAGAGTCTTCTCCAACACTACAGTTCAAAAGCATCAATTCTTTGGTGATCAGCTTTCTTCACAGTCGAACTCTCACAACCATACATGACCACTGGAAAAACCTTAGCCTTTACTAGACGGACCTTTGTTGGCAAAGTAATGTCTCTGCTTTTCAATATGCTATATTGAAGTTAGGAGAGGTCAAAATTTTCACAGAATATTCTGTGTGTGCTCAGTCACTTAATCATGTCTAATTCTTTGTGACATCATGGGCTTTAGCCTGCTGGGCTCCTCCATTTTGGGGTTTCCCAGGCAAGAATACTGGAGTGCAGTGTCATGTCCTTCTTCAGAGGATCATCCAGATACAAGGATTATGTATTTGTCTCTTGCATTGGCAGAAAGATTTTCTAACACTGTGCCACATAAGAAGCCCTCACAGAATACTAGGGAATATATATATAAATTATGACACAGGAAGCCATCATAATATGATCCCTACATTTTATTCCCTATGAAGTGAAAAGAGAAAAAATATTTTAATTAGGAGACATTGTTTCAAGGGCATTTTAACTGTTTATTGTCTCTTTAAATTTAATTTGTTAATCTTTTTCAATCATAGGTTTTCACCCACAAAAGAAAGAAAATCAGATTATTTTGAGTTTCTAGAACAGTTTTTTTTTTTTTTTTTTTGCCTTTTCATATTGTTCATGGTGTTATCAAGCCAAGAATACTGAAGTGGTTTGCCACTGCCTTCCAGTAGAGCTATCCCAGATCCTAAAAGATGAAGCTGTCAAAGTGCTGCTCTCAGTATTCCAACAAATCAGAAAAGCTCAGCAGTGGTCACAGGACTGGAAAAGGTCAGTTTTCATTCCAATCCCAAATAAAGAAAATGCCAAACAATGCTCAAACTACTGCTCAATTACACTCATCCCACACACTAGCAAAGTAATGCTCAAAATTCTCCAAGCCAGACTTCAACAGTATATGAACCACGAACTTCCAGATGTTCAAGCTGGATTTAGCAAAGACATGAGAACCAGAGATAAAATTGCCAACATCTGTTGGATCATTGAAAAAGCAAGATAATTCCAGAAAAACTACTTTTGCTTTCTTGACTATGCCAAAGCCTTTGATTCTGTGGATCACCACAAATGGTGGAAATTTCTTCAAGAGATGGGAATACTAGACCACCTGACCTGCCTCTTGAAAAATCTGTGCGCAGGTCAGGAAGCAACAGAACTGGACATAGAACAATAGACTGGTTCCAAATAGGGAATACATCAAGGCTGTATATTGTCACCCTGCTTATTTAACTTATATGCAGTGTACATCATGAGAAACACTTGGCTGGAGGAAGCACAAGCTGGAATCAAGATTGCTGGGATAAATATCAATAACCTCAGATATGCAGATGACATTGTCTTTATGGCAGAAAGTGAAGAATAACTATGAGCCTCTTGATGAAAGTGAAAGAGGAGAGTGAAAAAGTTGGCTTAAAGCTCAACATTCAGAAAACTAAGATCATGGCCATCTGGTCCCATCACTTCATGGCAAATAGATGGGGAAACAGTGGAAACAGTGAGAGACTTTACTTTTGGGGGCTCCAAAATCACTCTAGATGGTGACTGATGCCATTAAATTAAAATACACTTGCTCCTTGGATGAAAAATTATGATCAGCATAAATTTTTAGACAGCATATTAAATAGCAGAGACATTACTTTGCCAACAAAGGTCCATATAGTCAAAGCTATAGTTTTTCCAGTAGTCATGTATGGATGTGAGAGTTGGACTATAAAGAAAGCTGAGCACAGAAGAATTGATTCTTTTGAACTGTAGTGTTGGAGAAGACTCTTGAGACTTCCTTGGACAGCAAGGAGATCTAAGCAGTCCATCCTAAAGGAAATCAGTCCTGAATATTCACTAGAAGGACTGATGCTGAAAGTCTAATAATTTGGCCACCTGATGCAAAGAACTCACTCATTAGAAAAGACCCTGATGCTGTGAAAGATTGAGGGCAGGAGCAGAAGGGGATGACAGAGGATGAGATGGTTGGATGGACATGACTCAATGGACATGAGTTTGAGTAAACTCCAGGAGTTGGTGATGGACAGGGAGGCCTGGCATGCTGCGGTCATGGGGTCGCAAAGAGTCGAACATGACTGAGCGACTGAACTGAACTGAGAACAGATATATAGAGTATTAAAAACATTTTTGCTCCTAAAGGTATGTATTCACATGAAAGCTTTAGGAAATATTCTTTTGGAAAAACTTGAGAACAGATAAGTTAGGCGACTTTTGATTAAGCATATCAGATATTGAGATACATAGAGAAACAGAGAGCAAGATAGAGAAATGCAGAGACGAATGGATAGATAAATAGATAGGTAAATAGATAGATAACTAGACATATCCATACGTATATACATAGATCCATAGATCAAAGTTAAATTATTTGATTCTTCCCCAAATTCAAATTAAGACACTTGTGAGCCTGTGGAGTAGTCAGCCTTTGGGCATCTATTGTAATAAATTGATTTGTATGATAGAAAATAATTTGCCTTGTCAGACATCAATATCTTTGCTCAGAGAGGAAGATAGCATTATCTATCTTAAGTATCAGATCCCAGGCCCAATTATGTATAATCATAATTAATATCCACAGAGAGAGACATTTCAGGATGTATCTCAAATTATTGTTTTCATAGAGACTTGCTCACAAATAATGGTATAGTTTTAAGATGTAGGTGGCATATTCTATTTTCTTAATTAAATTAAAGACTCTAAATTCTATAGAGCTTTAAAATTTTCAAGAGTCACACACATGATTTAATATAATCTCATAATAACTTTTTCTCCTCCCTGTACCTTTTCCTTACCCATAATAACTAGTTAACTCTATGAATCTGCTTCTTTTTTGTCTTATTTGCTATTTATCAATTTTTTTTTACATTTCACAAATAAGTAATATCATATAGTATTTTTCTTTCTGACTTATTTCACTTAGCATAATGCCCTCTAAGTCCATCCATCTTGCAACAAATGACAAAATTTCATTCTTCTTGATGGCTGAGTGTGTGTGCATTTTTTTTTAATCCATTAATCTCTTGATGGATATTTATGTGGCTTGTGCACCTTGGGAATTGTAAACAATGCTGCTCTGAACACTGGGATAAAGTATCTTTTCTAATTAATGTTTCTGTTTTTTCAGATGTATATCCAGCAGTGGAGTTGCCAGGTCATATGGTAGTTTTATTTTTAGTTTCCTGAAAAATCTCCATACTGTTTCCAATTTACATTCCAAACAACAGTGTATGTGGATTCACTTTTCTCTACATCCTTGCCAACTGGTGTTCATTGTGTTTTTGTTTTTGTTTTGATGATGGTCATTCTGACCAGTGAGACGTGATACCTCACTGTGGTTTTGATTTGTATTTGCATTTCCCTGATTATTTGTGATGTTGAGCATCTTTTCATTTGCTTGTTGACCATCTGCATTTATTCTTTGGAAAAATGTCTATTCAATTCTTCTATTCATTTTTCATTGAGTTGTTGTTTGTTTGATGTTGAGCTATATGAACTGTATGTTAAGCTGTATGAACTGTTTATACATATTTGATATTACTCCCTCATCAGTCATATAATTTGCAAACATCTTCTCCCATTCAGTAGGTGAGAATGGTTTCATTTGTTGTGCAAAAAGGTTTTAAGTTTAATTACATTATACATGTTTATTGCTGCTTTTATTTTCTTTGTTTTAGGACATGGATTCAAATAATATTGCTGTGGTTTATGTCAAAGAATGTTCTGCTTATGTTTTCCTCTAGGAGTTTTATAATATCTTGTCTTATATTTAGATTTTTAATCCATTTTTAGATTATTTTTGTATATGGTGTTAAGGAATGTTCTAATTTTGTTCTTTTACATGTAACTGTCCAGTTTCCCCAGCACCAATTATTGAAAAGATCATCTTTTCTCCACTGTATGTTCTTGCCTCCTTTTTCATAGATTGATTAACCGTAAGCCTGTGGGTTTATTTCTGGGCTTTCTATCATGTTCCATTGATGTGTGTCTATTTTTTGTGCAAGTACAGTACTGTTTTTGGGGGATTGTATATTTGTAGTGTAGTCTGAAGTCAGGGAGTGTAATTCTTCCAGCTCTATTCTTCTTTCTCAAGATCGTTTTTGCTATTTGGGATATTTTCACTCATACAAATTTAAAAATTATTTATTTTAATTCTGTGATAAATTACACTGGCATGTTTGATAGGAATTGCATTGAATCTGTAGATTGCCTTGGGTAATAGTGTCATTTTAACAATATTGATCCTTGTAATCCAACAAAAGGGTGTCTTATATTGGCTTATGCTGACTTCAATTTTTTTCATCAGTGTCTTATGGCCTTCTGTCTTCTGTGTATGTCTTCTGTCTCCTTAGGAATGTTTACCCCTAGTTTTTTTTTTTTTTTTTTTTTAATGTCATAGTAAATGGGATTATTTCATTAATTTCTCTTACCTTTACTTTGCTGTTGTTGTATAGTAATGCAACATATTTCTGTATATCAATTTTATACCTTGAAAATATACTGAATTCATTGATGAACCATAGTAGTTTTCTGAGGATATCTTCAGTATTTTCAATGTATAGTATCATGCCATCTGCTAACAATGACAGATTTACTTCTTTTCCAATGTGAATTCCTTTGATTTCTCTTTCTTGCCTGTTTACTGTGGATAGGAAGTCCAAAAATATGTTGAATAAAAGTGGTGAGAGTGGGCATTCTTATATTTTTTCTGATCTTAGAGGAAATATTTCGCTTTTCACCATTGAGTATGATATTAGTTGCAGATTTGTCATATATGACCTATACTTTTTAAAGTATGTTCCTTATAGTTCCACTTCCTGAAGAATTTTTATCCTAAGTGGGTGTTGAACATTATCAAAAACTTTTCCTCCATCTATTAAGATAATCTTTTATTTTTTCATTATCAGTTTTTTACTGTGTATCAAACTATATCACATTGATCACACTGATTTGTGTGTCACATTGATTTGTGGATATTGAAAGATTCTTTCATCCCTGGGATAAATCCTACTTGATAATGGTGCATATTGCTTTTAACTTGCCAATCAATTCTGTTTGCTGATATTTTATTGAGGATTTTACCTTTGTGCTAATTAGTAATATAGACCTATAATTTTCTTATTTTAGTTATATATTTGTTTGGTTTTGGTATCTGGGTGATGCTTGACTCATAAAATGAGTTCACAAGTATTCCATTTTCTACAATTTTTTGGAATAATTTCAGGTGAAAAGGTATTAATTCTTCTCTAAACATTTGATAGAATTCACCTCTGAAGCCACCTGGTCCTGTACTTTTGTTTCTTGGGATTTTTTTTTTTTTTAATAGCTGACTCAACTTAGTTACTGATGATTCATCTATTCAAATCTTCTAATTCTTCCAGATAACCATAATGATGGTACCACTCACCTACAGCCAGACATCCTGGAATGCAAAGTCAAAGTCAGATGGGAATTAGGAAGCATCACTACAAACAAAGCTAGTGGAGGCGATGGGATTCCAGTTGAACTATTCCAAATCTGAAAAGATGATGCCGTGAAAGTGCTGCACTCAATATGCCCCAAAATTGGAAAACTCAGCAATGGCCACAGGACTGGAAAGGGTAAATTTTCATTCCAGTCCTAAAGACAGGCAATGCCAAAGAATGTTCAAATACTACAGAATTGCACTCATCTCATACACTAGCAAAGCAATGCTTAAAATTATCTAAGCCAGACTTCAACAGCTTGTGAACTGGGAACTTCAGATGTTCAAGCTGGTTTTAGAAATGGCAGAGGAACCATAGATCAATTGCCAACATCTGTTGGATTATCATAAAAGCAAGAGAGTTCCAGAAAAAATGTCTACTTCTGCTTTATTGGCTATGCCAAAGCCTTTGACTGTGTGGGTCACAACAAACTGAGGAAAATTCTTCAAGAGATAGGACTACCAGACCACCTTACCTGACTCCTGAGAAATCTTCCTTCACAGGAAGAAAGAAATCATGAAACAACAGTTAGAACCAGATATGGAACAGGGACTGGTTCAAAATTGGGAAAGGAGAATGTCAAGGCTCTATATTGTCACTGTGTTTATTTAACTTATATGCAGAGTACATAATGTGAAATGGCAGGTGAGATGAAGCACAAGCTGGAATCAAGATTTCTGGGAGAAATATAAATAACCTAGACACGCAGATGACACCACCCTTGTGGCAGAAAGTGAAGAACTCAAGAGCCTCTTGATGAAAGTGAAAGAAGAGAGTGAAAAGCTGGCTTAATACGCAACATTCAAAAAACGAAGATCATAACATCTGGTCCCATCACTTCATGGCAAATAGGTGGGGAAACAATGGAAACAGTGACAGACTTTATTTTCTTGGACTCCAAAATCACTGCAGATGGTGACTGAATCATAAAAATAAAGATGCTTGCTCTTTGGAAGAAAAGCCATGACAACCTAGTCAGCATATTGAAAAACAGAGATATTACTTGCCCACAAAGGTCCATCTATTCAAAGCTACAGTTTTTCCAGTAGTCATGTATGGATGTGAGAGTCATACTGTAAAGAACACTGAGCACTGAAGAATTGATGCTTTTGAGCTGTGGTGTTGGAAAAGACTCCTGAAAGTCCATTGGACTGCAAGGAGATCAAACCAGGCAATCCTGAAAGAAATCAAGCCCAAATATTCATTGGAAGGACTGACGCTGAAGCTGAAACTCCCATACTTTGGCCACCTGATGGGAAGTACTGACTCTTATAAAAGACCCTGATGCTGCGAAATATTGAAGGAAAGAGAAGGGGATGACAGAGAATGAGATGGTTGGAAAGCATAACCTACTCAATGGAAATGAGTTTGAGCAAGCCTTGGAAGTTCATGTTAGACAGTGAAGCCTGGCGTGCTACAGTCCAAGCGGGTAGCAAAGAGTTGGACATGACTGAGCCACTGAATTGAACTGATTTCTTCCTGGGTCAGTGTTGCAAGTTATACTTTTGCAAAAATTCACCCACTTCTTTTAGCTTGCCCATTTTATTGTCATATAGTTATTTGTAATAGTATTATGACTATGGTGTCAGTTTTAATTTCTGTTTTTTATTTATTTATTTTTATTTAAACCCTCTCTTTTTCTGTTCATGATCCTGGCTAAAGGTTATTAATTTTTATTATCTTTTCAAAGAGCCAGAAATTAGTTGCATTGATCTTTGCTATGTTTTAAGTCTCTAATTCATTTATTTCTGATCTGACATTGATGGTATTTGTGATTTCTTTTCTTCTACAAACTTCAGCTTTTGTTTGTTCTTCTTTCTCTATTTCCTTTAGATACAAGGTTAAGTTGTTTGAGATTTTTTTCATTTCCTGTAGTAAGCTTATATCATAATACAGTTCCCTCTTAGAACTCTTTTTGTTATGTCCCATAGACTTTGGATTGTTGTATTTTCATGTTCATTTGTCTCTAGGTAAGTTTGATTTCCTGAAACATACCTGAAGGAGGGACCATCTGGCCCACACCTCTGGACAACAGAAATGCTTTTTGCTCTGAAACTGAAAAAAATATATATATAACTGTTGTGGCACTATTAATGTTTGCTAAAATCCATAAAGATAAGCTGACACAGAATGTAGTATCTTCACTGAGGCATTGACAACAAAACTTGTCTATGATGAAAAGCCCCCCGTATAGTACTTCAGGAACATTTTCCTACATCAAAACATAGGAAGAGTCACAGAACCAAATAAACCAAGAATGCTTTATTATTTTTTGAGGTACACACATAAAATCCAGTTATTACAGATGAGACTTTTGAAAATCAGAAATTGTAAAACCATCACTTTAGAAACATTTGATTACCATTTTATTCTAGATATTTATTTTTTAATAATCTGAAGGCTTTTTAATAATCTAAATTTAAATCAAATTATTTGACTGCTGCTGCTGCTGCTAAGTCGCTTCAGTCGTGTCCAACTCTGTGCGACCCCATAGATGGCAGCCCACCAGGCTTCCCCATCCCTGGGATTCTCCAGGCAAGAACACTGGAGTGGGTTGCCATTTCCTTCTCCAATGTATGAAAGTGAAAAGTGAAAGTGAAGTCGCTCAGTCATGTCCAACTCTTAGCGACCCCATGGACTGCAGCCTACCAGACTCCTCCGTCCATGGGATTTTCCAGGCAAGAGTACTGGAGTGGGGTGCCATTGCCTTCTCTGAATTATTTGACTAGATTTCCTTAAATCATTTCAATTAAATAAGTAGATATTGAGAAACTAAGATAACTTTTGCCCTTTAGGAGCTTATAACTTAAATAATGTAAAGTAATGCAAATGACATAAAAAGGAATAAATTCTCACACCATAATCAAAAAGGGAGGAATATGTGTTCAATTTTTAAATTATTCAAATGAATATTATTACATATAGCCATATGTACATTTTTAATTCCTAATTTGACAGTAAGTTAGTATGTGCATATATTAATGAATGTTTGTATTTGAACATAGATACAAAGCAAAAAACCAATAAAAATCATATTACTCAGAAAAAATATATATATTCATATCATTTATTTGTCTTAGCCTTTGAAATTTATTTATAATTTATTATCTCAAATTTAAATGATATTAGGCATTTTTTAAAGACATTCATTAACACTATATAATCAGCCATCTATTTCCATAAGTGTGTCTTTGTGTAAATACTAGCCAAAAGCCTATGCTAGGCAAAATATCAATCCATAATAATGCACATACTACCTTACTATCAAATTAGGAACTAAAAATGTACATTTGGCTGTACATACTGCTGCTGCTGCTAAGTCACATCAGTTGTGTCCAAATCCGTGCGACCCCATAGACAGCAGCCCACCAGGCTCCCCCGTCCCTGGGATTCTCCAGGCAAGAACATTGGAGTAGGTTGCCATTTTCTTCTCCAATGTATGAAAGTGAAAAGTGAAAGTGAAGTCGCTCAGTCGAGTCTGAATTTTAGCAGTCCCATGCACTGCAGCCCACCAGGCTCCTTCGTCCATGGGATTTTCCAGGCAAGAGTATGGCAATGGGGTGCCATTGCCTTCTCCGTACCATGGCTGGTAGGTGTCATTTATTCTAGCTAACAGAGTCAGACTTTCATCTGACAGAGCAAGAAAATATGAATATGCATATATGTATATATATATCAGTTCAGTTCAGTTCAGTCCCTAACTCATGTCCAACTCTTTGTGACTCCATGAACAACAGCACACCAAGCCTCCCTGTCCATCACCAACTCCTGGAGTCCACCCAAACCCATGTCCATCGAGTTGGTGATGCCATCCAACCGTCTCATCCTCTGTCGTCCCCTTTTCCTCCTGCCCTCAATCTTTCCCAGCATCAGGGTCTTTTCTAATGAGTCAGCTCTTGACATCGGGTGGCCAAAGTATTGGAGTTTCAGCTTTAGCATCAGTCCTTCCAATGAATATTCAGGACTGATTTCCTTTAGGATGGACTGGTTGGATCTCCTTGCAGCCCAAGGGACACTCAAGAGTCTTCTCCAACATCACAGTTCAAAAGCATCAATTATTCCTTGCTAGCTTTCTTTATAGTCCAACTCTCACATCCATACATGACCATTGGAAAAACCACAGCCTTGACTAGACAGACCTTTGTTGACAAAGTAATGTCTGCTTTTCAATACGCTGTTTAGTTTGGTCATAACTTTCCTTCCAAGGAGTAAGCTACTTTTAATTTCATGGCTGCAATCACAATCTGCAGGGATCTGGGAGCCCAGAAAAATGAAGTCAGCCATTGTTTCCACTGTTCCCCCATCTATTTGCCATGAAGTGATGGGACTATATGCCATGATCATAGTTTTCTGAATGTTGAGCTTTAAGCCAACATTTTCAGTCTCCTCTTTCACTTTCATTAAGAGACTCTTTAGTGCTTCTTCACTTTCTGCCATAAGGGTGGTGTCATCTGCATATCTGAGGTTATGGATATTTTTCCCAGCAATCTTGATTCCAGCTTGTGCTTCCTCCAGCAAGTGTTTCTCATGATGTACTCTGCATATAGGTTAAATAAGCAGGGTGACAATATACAGCCTTGACATACTCCTTTTCCTATTTGGAACTAGTCTGTTGTTCTATGTCCAGTTCTAACTGTTGCTTCCTGACCTGCATACGGGTTTCTTAAGAGCCAGGTCAGGTGGTCTGGTATTCCCATCTCTTGAAGAATTTTCCACAGTTTATTGAAATCCACACAGTCAAAGGCTTTGGCATTGTCAATGAAGCAGAAATACACATTTTTCTGGAACTCTCTTGCTTTTTCGATGATCCAGTGGATGTTAGCAACTTGATCTCTGGTTCCTCTGCCTTTTCTACAGCCAGCTTGAGCATTAGAAGTCCTTGGTTCACATATTGCTGAAGCCTGGCTTGGAGAATTTGAGCATTACTTTACTAGCGTTGGGCTTCC
The DNA here is from genome assembly GCF_003369695.1 of Bos indicus x Bos taurus. NCBI lineage: Eukaryota > Metazoa > Chordata > Mammalia > Artiodactyla > Bovidae > Bos > Bos indicus x Bos taurus. The sequence goes on from NC_040090.1 coordinate 73,120,196, forward strand.
CTGGTGGCTGAGAGGTTAAAGTGTCTGCCTACAATGCAGGAGAACAGGGTTCGACCCCTGGGTCGGGAAGATCCCCTGGAGAAGGAAATGGCAACCCACTCCAGTATTCTTGCCTGGAGAGTCCCATGGACGGAGGAACCTTAAGGTTACAGTTCACGGGGTCGCAGAAAGTCGGACACGACTGAGTGACTTTTCTTTCACTTTCACTTTACTAGCGTGTGAGATGAGTGCAATTGTGCGGTAGTTTGAGCATTCTTTGGCATTGCCTTTGGGATCGAAATGAAAAGTGACCTTTTGCAGTCCTGTGGCCACTGCTGAGTTTTCCCAATTTGCTGCCATATTGAGTGCAGCACTTTCACAGCATCATCTTTCATCACGTGAAACAGCTCAACTGGAATTTCATCACCTCCCCTATCTTTGTTAATAGCGATGCTTCCTAAGGCCCACTTGACTTCATTTTCCAGGATGTCTGGCTCTAGGTAAGTGATCACACCATCGTGTTACATGGGTAATGAAGATCTTTTTTGTACAGTTCTGTGTATTTTTGCCACCTCTTCTTAATATCTTCTGCTTCTGTTAGGTCCATACCATTTCTGTCCTTAATGGTGCCCATCTTTGCATGAAATGTTCCCTTGGTATCTCTAATTTTCTTGACGAGATCTCTAGTCTTTCCCATTCTGTTGTTTTCCTCTATTTCTTTGCATTGATTACTGATGAAGGCTTTCTTATCTCTCCTTGCTATTCTTTGGAACTTTGCATTCAAATGGGTATATCTTTCCTTTTGTGCTTTGCTTTTTGCTTCCCTTCATTTCACAGCTGTTTGTAAGGCCTCCTCAGACAGCCATTTTGCTTTTTTGCATTTCTTTCTCTTGGGGATGGTCTCAATTTCTGTCTCCTGTACAATGTCATAAACCTCTGTCTATAGTTCATCAGGCTCTCTTTCTATCAGATCTAGTCCCTTAAATCTATTCCTCACTTCCACTGTATAGTCATAAGGGATTTGATATATACACACACATAAATACACATTTCTGAAAGTATTTCTATATGTGATCCTGTATCTCTATATTATGACAAAAATGAGTTTATATTGATGTCTTCACTTCAAATCCATTAATAGATGAATCAGTACAGTACTTATATGCATATTTTTTTCTTTTTGTGGTTTTAATGGTGCATTTTATATGAGTAAGTGACAGTTGCTCAGTCGTGTCCAACTCTTTGTGACCCCATGGACTATACAGTTCATGGAATTCTCCAGGTCAGAATACTGGAATGGGTAGCCTTTTCCTTCTCTAGGGGATCTTCCCAACCCAGGTATCAAACCCAGGTCTCCTGCATTGCATGCAGATTTTTTACCAGCTGAGCCACAAGGGAAGCCCACATTTTAAATGATTATATTTTATTGTCATCTTACCAAATCAATTATACTTTAAAAATATTTTACTGTCTATCATAATGTTTTTAATACATTTAACTAATCTAATTCCACCTTCAAATAACAGCATAATGCATTATGAGCAGTGTACACAGTTCATAACAGATTATACACAATTCATCTCCCTCCTCCATTATAATACTGCTGATAGTCACTTCATTTGTTCATTTGCTATCATCATCTCAAACGTTGTTACTATTACTTTAATTCATCATCTTTGAATCAGTAAAAGGTAATTTTTAAAATTTTACTCTCATTCTTTCTCCCATATTCCTCCGTTTTTATGTATGTTTAAGATTCTACATTATATCCATTTCCTTCTTTCTGAAAAACTTCTTAAAGCATTTCTGCAAGGCAAGTCTGTTGATGATGAATGAGTGGCATAAATGTTTGATTGTCTGAGAATGTCTTTATTTATCTTTCACTATGAAGGAGAACTTTACTGAAATGAATTTTATAAGACATTTTATAATCCATTTTATAATGGATTTTATAAGACATCTTGTGACCAAAGAACCTAAGTAGCACCTGAATTATTGAATCATGTGCTGTGCTTAGTTGCTCAGTCGTGTCTGACTCTTTATGATACCACAGACTGTAGCCCACCAGGCTACTCTATCTATGGGGATTCTCCAGGCAGGAATACTGGAGTGGGTTGCTGTGTTTTCCTCCAGGTGATCTTCCCAACCCACGGATCGAACCCAGGTTTCCCACATTACAGGTGGATTTTTACTATCAGATGAACCAGGAAGCCCTCTGAACCATGGAGACTATGAAATAATAAGTGTTGGTTTCTACTTTTTTTTTTTTTTTTAATTTTAAGCCATTGAATTTTATGGTAATATGTTTTGTAACAATAGATTATTGATACCTTTCTTTTGAGATGCCAATGGCTTTTATTGCTTCCCCCCCCACCTCGTTCACAGTCCCCTCATTTACCCACTTGTTAATGGGTATTAGCCACACTAATGTATTAGCCACACTAGTATCAAACTTACAATCAGAGTGTAGAGGGAAGCATTTGGATGTCCATAGCAGGAATGACTTTGGATAACGCCAAACTCAAAAGGCCATAGAGAAAGTCAGAAAGGGCTGAAATTCCTGCTATTTTAAAGGTTGAATGCTTTCTTCAATAAGAAGCTTATGGTATCCCATAATTTACACAATATAAATCCTTTCTAGTAGGTTTTAAAGAAGCTCTGTGTACAGTTTTCAGTATTCTGAGAGAAAGAGTTTAACAGATTTAATCGAAGGGGGAATGTGTTAATATGATGGGAATGCCATACAAAATACTACAGGTTTGGTGATTTAAACAAGATAAATTTATTTTCTCTGAGTGTTTGTGGTCAGAATTCCAATATCAATTGAAATTTCAGATATTGTATTCACCTTTTCCTTGCTTACATATTTTCTGATGTAACTTTTATCTTTGAACTTCATGTATAAGGCTTTTCTTCCATCTTCTGCATGATTTTAATTTTATTTTTTAAGTTTTTATATGATACACCTGGGTATAGAGAAGATATACGCCTGGGTATATGAGAAGGCAATGGTACCCCACTCCAGTACTCTTGCCTGGAAAATCCCATGGATGGAGGAGCTTGGAAGGCTGCAGTCCATGGGGTCGCTGAGGGTTGGACACGACTGAGCGACTTCACTTTCACTTTTCACTTTCATTTATTGGAGAAGGAAATGGCAACCCATTCCAGTGTTCTTGCCTGGAGAATCCCAGGGACAGGGGAGCCTGGTGGGCTGCCGTCTATGGGGTTGCACAGAGTCGGTCATGACTGAAGCGACTTAGCAGCAGCAGTAGCAGTAGCATGGCTGATTCATGTTGAGATTTGACAGAAGACAAAAAAATTCGGTAAAGCAATTATCCTCAATAAAAAAAAATCAATTAATAAAAAATACATGTAAAACTTCTAGTATAGTATTAATGCACTTCTTGTAGGAGAAAGTATAGCTTACTTAGAAAAGAATGTCTATAACCAATGACCCAATGCTCCACAGTTACTGAAGTAAAGACTAAATGTTAGCTCAAAATCCATTAATAAGTCCAGGTTGGTAGAAAAGAAACTTTGCTTTATTTTGGATACTGGGAACTGGGGTTGGAGAAGAATGGGTGCCTATTCAAAGGATGACTAACCCCCTCCCCACAACAATCGAGTGGCAAGAGTTCTATACAGACAGATGGGCCTACATGCAGAAACAACACAGTCAGCTCTGATAATCATCTTGAAAATGGTCAACAGTGTTCTGACCAATGTCATTTTGGTGACTTTAAGTACAGTTTATCTTCAGTTCCATGGTCACTTTGTTCCCATTTCCTTGAGGTCAGTTCTTAGAATTGTGGCAGAATATGTCATGGTTTAGAAAAGGCAGAAGAACCAGAGATCAAATTGGCAACATTCACTGGATCATAGAGAAAGAAAGGGAATTCCAGGGATGAATCAACTCTATTTCATAAACTACACTAAAGCCTTTGACTGTGCAGATCATAACAAACTGTGGAAAGTTCTTTGAGAGATGGGAATACCTGACCATCTTACCTGTCTCTTGAGAAATCTGTATGTGGATCAAGAAGCAACAGTTAGAACCCTGTATGGAACAACTGATTCACACAAGATTGAGAAAAGAGTATGACAACACTGTCTGCTGTCACTCTGCTTATTTAACGTACATGCTGAGCATATCATGAGAAATGCCAGACTGGATAAGTTACAAGCTGGAATTGAGGAGCTGGGAGAAGCATCAACAACCTCAGATATGTAGACAATTTCACTCTACTGGCAGAAAATGAGGAGGAACTACAGAACCTCTTGATGAGGGTGAAGAAGGAGATTGAAAGAGCCAGCTTAAAACTAAATATTAAAAAACAAACAAACAAAACTAAGATCATGACATCTGACCCCATTACTTCATGGCAAATAGAAGGGGGGAAGGTGGAAATAGTGACAGGTTTCCTCTTCTTGGGCTCTAAAATCACTGCTTATGGTGACTGCAGCCATGAACTCAGAAGACAACTACTTCTTGGCAGGAAAATGATGACAAATCTAGACAGGGTGTTGAAAAGCAGAGATGATGCTGACAAAGGTCCATATAGTTGAGGCTATTTTCTTCCCAGTGGTCACATACAGTTGAGAGAGGTGGACTGTAAAGAAGGCAGAGTGACAAAGAATGGATGCCTTTGAACTGTGATGCTGGAGAAGACTCCTGAAAGTCTCTTGGACAGTAAGGAGAGCAATCCTGAATATTCACTGGAAAGACTGATGCTGAAGCTCCAGTATTTTGGTCATTTGATGTGAACAAACAACTTGGAAAGTCCCTGATGCTGGGAAAGATTGAGGGCAGAAGGAGAAGAGGGTGTCAGAGGATGAGATGGCTGGATGGCATCACCAATGCAATGATCATGAACTTGGGCAAATTTTGGGAGATTGTGAGGGACAGGGAGGCCTGGTGTGCTGTGGCCATGAGGATGCACAGAGTCAGAAATACTGGGTGACTGAACCACAACAACAGTGTCATGGCTACAGTCTGCTCATCATATAATTAGCTTCTTCCACCTATTAAGGATTTCAGTGTATATAAGACAGCACACAGGTTATGGTTCAGAATATTATCTGTAGCCCTCAAGAAGCAACTAAAAGTCCTTTACTAAGCTTAATGACTACATTATTATTACATGGTCTCCTCTCATTGTTTTCCTTTGTTTCTCCATTTTCCCACTTCTCTGATTAAACTTATTCTTTGGCTAAATTTTTTCCACAGACAAAAAAGCAGTCTAAGAACATGGAGGGGGTATGGGGCAAAGACTAGAGTGTCCTGCTCTGTTTCATCACCATATTAGGCTAGAAAAGTAAGAGAAAAGTAAACTCAAAAAGCAAAAGCAATGAAATAGTAAAATTAATTGCAGAAATTCAATGAAATATAAAATGAAAACTTTTATACTTTAGCAAAGCAACAAGCTTATATTTTTAAAAAGCCACAAAATTAAAAAGCCCCAAAATTAAATGATCAAGTAAAAATGAGAACACAAAGCACCAGTTTAAAAGTGGATGAAATTATCAGCAGTAATTCTAAGGGAAATTAAATTATTAAAGAATAATAAAAATTATAAATATAATCATGAAAATTTTGACACTTCCAATAAAATATTTTTGAAATATATCTTGTCAAAATTGATATAGAAAAAATTTAAATCTGAATATCTCTGTATTAAATAAATTAGTGTTAATTAACCAATGAGTACATTAAAAAAATGGCCAACATAAAATAAATTTCAGTTAAAACCATAATCATTAAAATAGCTACAATTGACAAGACTGACTATGCCCAAGTCTGTCAAGAAGATGGACAGTTCCAATATTCTCAGATATTGCTAATAAAATGAGAAAGTGTATCACCAGTTTGGCAAGAAGATTGCACATTTATTAATACGCAGTAAAGTTGTAGTTGTTGTTTAGCTGCTAAGCCATGTCTGATTCTTTTGAGACCCCGTGGACTGTAGCCCAACAAGCTCCTCTGTTCATGAGATTTCCCAGGCAAAAATACTAAAGTTGGTTATCATTTCCTTCTCCAGGGGATCATGTCTCCTGCATTGCAGGCAGGTTCTGTACCACTGAGCCAGGAGGGAAGCACCATACAATAGTTACTGTAGAGTTAATATACAGTTACCATGCAACCCAGTTATGCTACCCAAATGTATTTCCACAAAATGAATCAAAATGTGATGATTCAAATGATTGGGTGTTTTTTGTCAGTGTTAGCTATATTAGCAATAACTTGAGAATACCCAAATGTCTATTAATTATTTACAGATGAAGTTTTGTATATCTATCCAAAAGAATCTATTGGACAATAAAGGAAAATATTAAAAGATGCAACCAAAAGAGATTAACCTCTAATACTATGCTACATAAATGAAGTAAAATTAGTACAGCTTATACAATTTTATTTATATATAAATTTAGACAACGTGAACTAAATTTAGTGACTGAAATTTGTTGCCTGGTGATAGAGTTGAAAGGTGATCAGGATTTCAAAAGAGCATGAGAAATTCCTTGCAGATTGTTCTGTATCTTGATTTGAGGGTGTATGTATATGTATGTATGTATATGTCAAAAGTCACTACAGGTTACTCTTTGATTCTTTGCAGTTCCTTATATTTCACTATACATCAACAAACTTGAAAACATTATATTCATTTTTGTAGAAAATTACACTTTTCAAAATAATTTCTGACATTACCTGAATAGGTATATACCTTCCTATCCCTTTGTCATCAATTTTCATCATGCTTTAGACATATTATTTGGCCAGGGAAATACGGGCAAAAGGAATGTGTGCCACTTCCAAGCATGGACTTTAAGAGGTATTCCATCATCCCTATTATCCTTACCCATATGAGTTCATTGTTCATGGATTACAGCCTTGTCGTGGTGAAAGGGCTTGTGTAAGTCAATGAAGCTAGGAACCATGCCATGCAGGGCCACACAAGATGGATGGGTCACAGTGAAGAGTTCTGACAAAATGTGGTCCACTGGAGAAGAAATGACAATCCACTCCAGTATTCTTGCCTGGAAAGCTTCATGGACAGTAGGATAAGGCAATAAGATATGACACCAGAGGGTGAGCTCCTAGGTTGGAATGTGTCCAATATGCTACTGGGTAAAAGCAGAGGGCAATAACTAATAGCTCTAGAAAGAATGAAGCAGTTAGGCCAAAGCAGAAATGATGATCAGCTGTGGATGCCTCTGGAAGTAAAAATAAAATCTGAAGCTGTAAAGAAAAATATTGCATTGGAATCTGGAATGTTAGATCCTTGAATCAAGGTGAATTGGCGTGGTCAAGCAGGAGATAGCAAGAGTGAACATCAACATCTTAGGAATTAGTGAACTGAAACAAATGGGAATGAGTGAATTTAATAGAGATGACTGTTATATCTACTACTGAGGGCTTCTTGGAGTAGCCCTCAGAGTCAACAAAAGATTATGTTATATAGCAGTTGGCTGCAATCTCAAAAATGACAAAATGATCTCGGTTCATTTCTAAATGAACATCGCAGCAATCCAAGTCTACGTCTCAACTACTGATGCCAAAGAAGCTGTAGTTAACCAGTCTATGAAGACTTACAATACCTTCCTTGAAGTAACACACAAAAAATGATGTCTTTTTCATCATAGGGATTAAAATGCAAAAGTAGGAATTCAAGAGATATCTGAAGTAACAGGCAAATTTGGCTTTGGAGTACAAAATGAAGTGGGCCAAAGGCTAACAGTTATGTCAAGACAACACTCTGGTCATAGCAAACATCCTTTTCCAACAAGACAAGAGCTGACTCTACATATGGACATTACCAGATAATCTCAATACTAAAATCAGATTGATTATGTTCTTTGAAGCCAATGATGGAGAAACTCTAGAGCAAGCAAAAACAAGATCTTGAGCTGACTGTAGCTCAGATCACCAGCTCCTTATTGCAAAATGCAGGCTGAAATTTGAGAAGGTAGGGGAAACTGCCAGGCCATTCATGTATGAAAGCAAAAGTGAAAGTTGCTCATTCGTGTCCAACCCTATGTGACCCCATGGACTATACATTCCATGGAATTCTCCAGGTCAGATTATTGGATTGGGTAGCCCTTCCCTTCTCCAGGGGATCTTCCCAACCCAGGGATCAAACCCACATCTCCTGCATTGCAGGCGGATTCTTTACCAGTTGAGTCACAAGGGAAGCCCAAGAATACTGGAGTCAGTAGCTGATACCTTCTGCAGCATACCTTCCTGACCCAGAAATGAAACCAAAGTCTCCTGCACTGCAGGCAGATTCTTGACCAACTGAACTATCAGGGAAGCACAGGCTATTCAGGTATGACCTAATTTAATTCTTTATGATTATACAGTGGGGGTGAAGAATAGATTCAAAGGATTAGATCTGGTAGAGAATGTCTGAAGAACTATGAATGGAGGTTCATAACACTGTAGAGGAGGCAGTGATCAAAATCATCCCAAAGAAAAAGAAATGCAAGAAGGCAAAGTGGTTGTCTCAGGAGGCTTACAAATAGCTGAAAAATGAAGAGAAGTGAAAGGCAACAGAGAAAGAGAAATATATACCCAAGTGAATCCAGAGCATAGTAAGGAGAGATAAGAAGCCCTTCTTAAAAAGACAATACCAAAAAAAAAAAAAAAATAGAAGAAAACAATAGAATGGGAAAGATGAGATCTTTTCAGAAAAACTGGAGAGATATATCAGGGGAAAATTTTATGCAAGAATGGGCACAATAAAGGACAGAAATGATAAGGACCTAACAGAAGCAGAAAAGATTAAGAAGTGACAAGAATACACAAAAGAACTATATAAGAAAGATCCTAATGACCCAGATAACCATGATGGTGTGGTCATTCACCTACAGCTCGACATTCTGGAGTGTGAAATCAAGCAGGCCTTAGGAAGCATTACAACCAACAAAGCTAGTGGAGGTGATGGAATTCCAGCTAAACTATTTCAAATCCTAAAAGATGATGCTGTGAAAGTGTCGCACTCAATATGCCAGGAAATTTGGAAAACTCAGCAGTGGCCACAGGACTGAAAAAGTTCAGTGTTTATTCCAATCACAAAGAAGAATAATGCCAAAGAAAGTTCAAACTTCCATACAGTTGCACTCATTACACATGCTAGCAAGGTTATGCTCAAAATCCATCAAGTTAGACTTTAGCAGTACATGAACAGAGAAGTTGCAGATGCACAATCTGGGTTTCAAAGAGACAGAGGAACTAGAGATCACATTGGAAACATTTGTTGGATCATGATGAAAGTAAAGGTACTCCATAAAAATATATACTTCTGTTTTATTGACTGCACTAAAGCCTTTGACTGTGTGGATCAAAACAAACTGGAAAATTCTGAAGAACACTTTAGCTGTCTCCTGAGAAACCTGTTTGTGGGCCAAGAAACAACAATTAGAACTGGACATAGAACAATAAACTGGTTTAAAATTGGAAAAGGAGTATGACAAGACTGTATATTGTCACCCTGATTGTTTAATTTCTATGCAGAGTAAATCATATAAAATGCCGGACTGGATGAATCAAAAGTTGGTATCAAGATTGCTGGGTGAAATAACAACAACATTGGATATGAGGATGATACCAGTGTAATGGCAGAAATTGAAGAGATACTAAAGAGCCTCTTGAAGAAGGAGAAAGAGGAGAGTGAAAAATCAGGCTTGAAACTCATTTAAAAATCTCATATCATGGCATCTGGTTCCATCATTTCATGGCAAATAGAAGGGGAAAAAGTAGAAACAGTGACAGATTTTATTTTCTTAGGCTTCAAAGTTACTGCAGATGGTGAAATTAAAAGATGCTTTCTCCTTGAAAAGAAACCTATGCCAAACTGAGACAACATATTAAAAAGTAGAGACATAATTTTGCCGACAATGGTCTGTGTAGTCAAAGCCATGGCTTTTCCAGTAATCATGTATGGATGTGAGAGTTGGGTCATAAAAAATGCTGAGCATCAAAGAATTGATGCTTTTGAACAGTGGTGCTGGAGAAGACTCTTGACAGTCCTTGGACTGCAAAGAGATCAAATCAGTCAATCCAAAAGGAAATCAACCTTGAATATTTATTGAAAGGACTGTTGTTGAAGCTGAAAGTCCAAAATTTTGACCACCTGATGAAAGATGACTCCTTGGAAAAGACCCTGTTGCTGGGAAGGATTGAAGACAAAGCAAGGGGGTGGCAGAGGATGAAATGGTTACTTATCATCACCAATTCAATGGACATGAATTTGAGCAACCTTGGCACATAGTGAAGACAAAGAAGCCTGGTACACTACAGTCCACAGGGTACCAAAGAGTCAAACACAACTTAATGACCAAACAACAACACCAAACACAAGTCATGAGTTCTCTCTGGACAGGGCCCAATCCTAAATTATGAACTGTAAATATCAAGGAACTTTTAGTAGAATAACAGAAAATTCAGAGGACATACAATACACACACACACAGACAGACACACACACACACAAAAGCTTTAGTATTATGCATTGCTGATAGTGGGTCATTGTTTCTCCTTTGTTTGTTCAGTTTTTAATGGAGTATATTTGTAATTGATTTACAGTGCTGTTTTAGATTCTGTTGTACAGCAAAGTGAATCTTGATCATGTTTGTATTGCAGCATAAACTTTAAAAATAACAATCACATTTCAATATTTAAAGTTTTATTATTGTAGATATATATCCAATGTAGTCTGGAATGTACACATTTTTAAATATGTGATGAAGAAAAATTTAAAGAGGTATTTTTTCGTAGTAGCAGATAGGCTTTCACTGAAGTATGTGAGCCTCAGATTCTAATTTTCCTTTATATTTGAATAAATATCTAATCAGTAAATCTATTAATTGTATCTAGACTTCAGCCTCTTCACTTACAAAATATGTTGACTAAGGGAGATAATATCTAAAACTCCTGTGCAGTTTAAATTTTGACAATAACGGGTCATTACAGACAAAATGAAAGAGGGATAATGTTAGAAAATGCTAGAGGGATAATGTTAGAAAAATGAACACAATTTTCTTTATATTGAAATATAATTATTACTTTTTGTCTTAAATTCTGTCTTGGTTCTTTTTCATAGTCATGCGATTTTGAAAAGTATCAAGGCACAGATCATATAAAAATTATATATTAAGCCCTAAAATAACATTTACTATTAGTACATCCTGAAATTTTGATATTAGATTTTATTTCAGTTTAGCATGCCTGACTAAAAACTTGTTATTGTTCACCATACTGTAACCACTTTTCTCTCCACAAGACTTTTGGGTACTAACTTCTCAGAAGAATAAATTCCATAGTTAACATTACATATTGTGTGTATGCATGCATATTTGATTTATAGTAATTTTTCAAGCAATTATTTTCATTGAGTCCTATATGTTAAAACTTTCCTTAAAACTTTAAGAAAATATGAATAATTAATAAACATTAAAGATTTATATCTCTACTTTCTTTATTTTTTCCCCTTAAAACATGTCCTTGAAAATTTACACATTTTTAACTATTTAAGAGTCTGGAGCATATTCCTAGCAGTGTACCTAACACTACCTTACATATTGCTTTGTTTCGTCTAATATTTCTAAATACAACAGCCTTTCCCAAATAGTCTTAAAGTTTTCTCCAGCTCAATGAAAACTTATAGGTGCTGTAAATATGGAAAATTGTAGGAAAATTTTACTTGGAGTCTGCTTTCATTGGGCCAACTTTCTCTCATGAAGGTATAATATAACCTATAAGTCACTTTACTCTATTGAAACATTTTTAAATGAAATGGAGGACTAACTCAAACTGTAAAGACCATTCTTTCTAGAAATTAGTAGAAGCTCTTTTCAATCTTTTAATATTAATTTATTTTTAATTGATTGATGATTGGTTTACAATAATAGTTGATTTCTGTCATACATCAACATGAATTAGCCATAAATGTACATAGTGCTGTCCCTCTTGACTCTCCCGCCCACCTCCTACCCATTCTCATCCCTCTAGGTTATTATAGAGCCCCAGTTTGAGTTCCCTGAGTCATATGGCAAATTCCTATTGCCTATCTATTTACATATATTAATGTGTATGCATCCATGATACTTTCTCCATTTATCTCACTCTCTCCCTTGTCTCCCCTTTCCTTATCCATAAGTCTGTTCTCTGTGTCTGCATCCTCATTGCTGCTCTGTGAACATATTCATCAGTACCATCCTTTCAGAGTCCTTCCATATATATATGTATTGATATACAATATTTGTTTTTCTCTTTATGACTTACTTCACTCTGTATAATAGACTCTAGGTTCATCCAACTCATTAGAACTGACTCAAATGTGTTCATTTTTATGGCTGAGTAATATTCCATTCCATATATGTACCACAGCTGTTTTATCCATTCATTTGCTGAAGGACATCTGGGTTGCTTCCATGTCTTGACTATTGTAAATATGGCTGCAATGAACTTTGGAGTACATGTGTCTTTTTTAGTTTTAGTTTCTTCAAAGCAAAAGCGGTATTGCTTTGTCAGATGGTGGTTTTATTCCTAGTTTTTAAGGAATCTCCATATTGCCTTATATAGTGGTTGTATCAACTTACATTCCCACCAGCTGTGTAGAAGGGTTCCCTTTTCTACACACCCTCTCCATTGCATGGTGTTTGTGGATATTTTGATTATAGCCATTCTGACTGGGGTGAAGTGATATCTCATTGTAGTTCTGATTTACATTTTTCTAATAATGAGTGACATTGATCACCTCTTCATGTATTTATTATGTATGTCTTCTTTGGAAATAAATGTTTGTTTAGGTCTTTTGCACATGTTTTGATTGGGCTGTTTGTTTTTTTTCTGGTATTGAGTTAATATGAGCTGCTTGTATATTTTGGAAATTAATTATTTTCTGTTGTTTCATTTGCTATCATTTTCTCCCATTCTGACGGTTGTCCTTTCACTCTGTTTATAGTTTCCTTTGCTGTAAAAAAGCTTTTAAGTTTACTTAGGTCATATTTATTTATTTTTGTTTTACTTTCCATTATTCTAGGAGGTGGGTCATAAAGGATTTTGCTATGATTTATGTCACAGTGTTCTGCTATGCAACTAAAAGAATAAAATACCTAGGAATAAACCTACCTAAGTAGACAAAATAGCTTTAAACAGAAAACCATAAGACACTGATGAAAGAAATCATAGACAACATAAAAGGATGGAGGGTTATTCCATGTCCTGGGTTGAAATAATCAATATTGTGAAAATGCTATACTACTAAAAGCAATCTTCAGAGTCAATTAAATCCCTATCAAATTACCAATGGCATTTTTCACAGAACTAGAACAAAAAGTTTCACCATTTGCATGGAAGCACAAAAGGACCCAAGTAGCCAAAGCAATCTTGAGAAAGAAGAATGGAGCTGGAGGAATTAACTCACCTGATTGCAAACTATACTACAAAGCTACAGACATCAAGACAATGTTGTCCTGGCACAAAGGCAGAAATATAGACCAGTGGAAGAGTATAGAAATCCCAGAGACAAACCCACACTTGTATAGGCAGCTTTTCCTTCACAAACTAGGCAAGAATATACTATGGGAAAAAGATAGTCTTTTCAATAAGTGGTGCTGGAAAAGAGGACAACTACATGCAAAAGAATGAAATTAGAACATTTCCTAACACTATACATAAAGGTAAACTCAAAATGGATTAAAGACCTAAATGTAAAATCAGAAACTATAAACTCTTAGAAGAAAACATTGGCCTTTTTCATTTATAAAAGAAAAAAAAAATTAACCAATTCCATTTCACAGGTTGAAAGGCAATTAGAAAAATAAACTAAGAGTGAAGGACTAAACACTAAGGTAATATAGAAATTATTGAATTAGAAAGTCAAACATAACCAGGTCAATTCTTGTGACAGAGTTCTTTAATAATATCAAAATAATATTTATAAGGTTCCAGCTAGCATAAATACAAAAAGAGAATAAGAAAGTACATATTAATATTAACTTCTCTACTAAACTTTGTTATTGAAATATAACATACATACTGTAATATGTAAAAACTTAGGACTATATAATGTCCTTCATGACAATGTTTGATCATAACCCTCTCTTACACAGAAAGGAACACTACTCTGACTTTAAATAGAACAAATTAATTGTTTATAAATTATATGTAAATGCTATGATCAATATTTTATAATTTATAGTTATTCTTTTTAAAAATTCTCTTTGAAATATAGTTGAATTGCAATATTTAGTTAGTTTTAGGTATATAAAAAAGAGACAGTTTTATATATATTTTTTTTTTGGCATTCTCTTCTCTTTTATAACAGTGTATTCAGTATAATTTCTTATTCTACATAATCAGTTCTCATTGGTTATCTATTTTTTATTTTATATATTTTTGAATATTTATTTTATATATAGCATATATGTATTCTTTTTTCACTTAACAGTGGTCTTTCTGTTGTTCAGTTACTAAGTCGTGTCCAATTTATTACTGCATATTGCTCCATTGAAAGATCATATGGCAATTTGGTTATCTAGTCTTTTTGTTAGTCATTTTGGTTTCTCCAATGCTGGTTTACCATGAAAAGCACTACTATAAACATTCTTGCTTATGACTGCTGACATACCTCTTTTACACATTTGTTTTATGACTATTTATAGGAGAGGATCTGATGCACTATAAAGTATGTATATAAACACACGTAAGTTATTAAATTTGTAGTTTAGTTTTTTCAGTAATTACAGAAAATTCTTGGCTATTATTTCTTCAAATATATATTCTGCATCATTCTCGCTTACTTCTGGCACTCTAATTACACACACATTAAGTTGTTCAATATTATTAAACACTTTTGAGAGTTCCTTCCAAATTTTTAATTAGTTGAGAAATGTAAAAGTGTAAATATAGCAACTTCATTGCTAATGAAGATGATTATTAGTTATTTAAGACTGGGCTGTTTAATTTCTACATATTTATGAACTTCTCAAATTCTATTTGTAATGGATTTCTAAATTAATTCATTTTTGAATTGGTATGAGATGGTATGAGAACATGTTTTATACGGTATGAGAATATGTTTTATATTTCTCTATCTTTTAAAACTCACTGAAGTTTGTTCTGTTTTGTGTTCTAGAGTATGGTCTAACTGCAGAACTGCAGAATGTTTTAAGTGTACCCTAGAATAATTTATATTCTGCCACTAGAGGGTAGAGTGTTCTGTTGATGTTTGTTACGTCACTCAAGTTAATCAAGTCTTTTATTTCTTGCTGTAGTTACTCTACTTATTATTGGAATTGAAGTGTGAAGTATGTGATTATTATTGTTGAATTACTGAGTTATCTAATATCCTTTCATTTCTATTAGTTTTTGATTCACATATTTTGCTGTTTGCTTATCAGGGGTATATATATTTTTATTGTTTGATAGATTTCCCCTTTTATTTTTAGAAATGCCATCTTTATCTTAAGTAACACTTTTATTAACTTCAGTTTTGCCTGGCATTAATATAGCTACTCCAGATTTTCTTGTGATTGCTATTTGCATGATATATCTTTGTTTCAGTCATCTTACTTTCAATTTATTTGCATATTTAAATCAATATAAAGTGCAACTTATGCAGACAAAATACAGTTAGGCCTCATTTCTTTATTTGGTCTCATAATCTCTGCTCTCTTAATCATTTAATCCATTACTTTTATCATTAGCTACATTAATTTTATGAGCCTCATTGATTGGTGAAATTTCATGGGATCTACAGTATGGAATGCATTGGAATAGCCTCCACAAAGTGAAAAAAATAGTTGGTGAGCATTGTCCCACCAAATACTTAGAGTGAGATATATCACTTGCTGGGCCCTATATAACATATTTTCTTTAAGGTCTAACTGAGAGCCAACAGTTTTGTTTCTCAGCTACATAGAAAAGAGTTAAAACTTGTTGGCATATAATCTCTGTCAACACTACTCACCTCTGTCATTGTAATGTGTAAGCAACCATGAATAATGCATAAACAAATGCATATGACTGTATTCCAGTAAAACTTTATTAACAAGAACAAATGTCCAACTCATGGTTCATGGTATGTTGAACCTTGTTCCAACTCATTTAGAGGTTAACTTGTAAAGCTTTCCAGAGTAGGAAAATAATTTGAAGCTGTCCATGCTGCCCTTCTGGGTTTAATATCCAATAGTCTCAGTGGTATAAGAAGTGTCTCTGCATACAGGAATGCTGTGTGGAGCCTCTGACATGCCATAATAATAGAAGTCAGGATATAAAAACCAAGAAACTTTGTAGTGAAATCAAGTTATCTTCTACAAGCAACTTTTATCATTTTATGCAATAGATTCTTACTGAACCATAGGACACAATATAATCATTTGAACTAAACTGCATATCATGAATGAGGAAATAACCCACCAAACCATTTATTTGGTTAGGTGCCTCATAATCATAATCAGTATTCTATGATTGAGAGTAAATTATACAAATTTATATAAAAGTATA
Organism: Bos indicus x Bos taurus; assembly: GCF_003369695.1. Taxonomy (NCBI): domain Eukaryota; kingdom Metazoa; phylum Chordata; class Mammalia; order Artiodactyla; family Bovidae; genus Bos; species Bos indicus x Bos taurus. The sequence continues at coordinate 73,136,682 of NC_040090.1, forward strand.
AATCTACATCTATACATTTTCTGAGCAGGATTAGAAGGCATAATAATTTATATATGTAGATAATTTATAACTTCAAACATCTCTACTTCCTGAATTATATCCTAGTTGTCTATGCATCCATGGATTTATGAATAATCCCTTTATGGCTAAAGCATTAAAAGATCTTGGTTTTGTTTTTTTATGGTTTGGTGTAAAATACTAACATATTATAGACTCACACAAGGTTTCTTCTGAATGGCAGTGCAGGTGGAAAACTTTCCCAGCGGGAAACAGTTTGAACAAAATATCTTATTGCTTAGTTTCCTGGATGAAAAAATTACCATTGATATGAACTTATACTGATTTGTAGACAGCGGCTGAATATTAACAAAATAAAATCTATAGGAGTGGCTCCCTGTGTGTGTGCATGCTAAGTTGCTTTGTGTTGTAACCTATTCTTTGTGACCCTATGGACAGTAGCCTGCCAGGCTCCAAGAAAGAATACTGGAGGGGTTTGCCATGTCTTCCTCCAGGGGATCTTCCAACCAGGGTTAGAACCTATGTTTCTTATGTTTCCAGCATTGGCAGGCGGGTTCTTTACCACTAGTGCCAACAGGGAAGCTTTGACTCCCCTACTATATTCAATTTTAGAACAGAATATATTAAATAATTTTAGAAAAATATAAGGAGAAATCATTTTTGACAATGGAAAACATACAGAGGGATATTATTTTTGAGAAAAGGAAAACACATGATATGAACATAAAGGTGTACCTTAGAAACATTACAGGTTCAGTTCAAGACCACCACAGTGAAGCAAATATCACAAAAAAGTGCAGTAGCATTATTTCTAAAAAATGTGTATGTGTTAGTTGCTCAGTTGTGTCCAACTCTTTGTGACCCCTGGTGGACTGTAGCCCCCCAGGTTCCTCTGTCCATGGAATTCTCCAGTCAAGAATACTGGAGTGGGTTGCCTTCCTCTTCTCCAGCGGACCCTTTCAACCAGAGATTGAATCCATGTCTCCTGCATTATGGGCAGATTTTTTACCATTTTATCTATCCAGAAAACTCTAAAAATAATATGTATACCACAAACTTGATGGCAATTAGATGACTAATTTTAAGGGCCAAGTATGAAAAACAGCAACATGGAGGAGAAATTCCACAAGTCTACATGAGGATTGCTTTGATTATTTGGGCACATATTAAATTCTAAATGATGAGCAAAAGACTCCACAAGCTCTGGCAGAGACACACACTACAGGTTGTGAGGTGCATGCAGATGCCAATGATAGAAGAGTTCTTAGAGATGATAAAGTTCTACCAAATAAACAAACCTTGTTCCACTCTAGATATTCAGTTAAGATCCCTGAATGTCTATCTACCAGAAGTAAAGCTATCCTACCTATATGGTAAGGACTGTCTAGACAAGTCCTAACAAATCTTGAAATCAAGGCTCTGTAGGATCAAGATGAACTACTTGGAAATAAATTGCCTACACAACAAGCAGAACACTCCCTTTAGGGAAGAGATAAATTAAACTTTGAAAAATGGAGCTGCCAAAATGTCCTACATGCATTCAGATGTTACCTGACATAGGAAGAAGCAGAAAAAAAAAAAAAAATACATTGCATTAGCAATTTTTTTTAATTTTATTTTATTTTTAAACTTTACAATATTGTATTAGTTTTGCCAAATATCGAAATGAATCCGCCACAGGTATAGCAATTTTTAAAAAGGTCAAACCAAGAAAATAGGGTGAATGAGGAATTGTTGAATTAATATAAAGTTTCAATTATGCAAAATTAATTCATTATAGAGAACTGCTTTGCAGTATAATGCCTAGAGTAAATAATATATTATGTACTTAATTTGTTTTTATTTTATCTTATCTTTACAATAATCTAATAAAGAAAATATTGTGTTTCTATACATTAATTAAAATAAGGCTCAGAGATATTATTTAACTTATTTATTAACTAAACTAAGGCTCAGAGATATTAAGTAACTCTCAACATCTAGTCTTATTCTAGATATACTATGATACCAAATATACTAGCAGGATGCCTCATTTAAAATAATTCATTACTTATTAATCATCAAGGTAAACAAAAAATTAAATACAATGTTTTTGTGGATTAATAGCGTATAAGTTTCAAAGAACCTTTGATATACATTCAGTAGCTTCAGTGACTTTACTAGCAAAATAATCTCAAATCACACCCAGATTATTATTTTTTAAAGTTTTACTGAAGATTTTTGAAGTAAGAATAGTACATATAATTTTATTTAAACTCTATCATTAGATAATATTATTTTTCCTCAAGGCCTATCTCCTCCTTGCATGCATGCCAAGTTGTTTCAGTTGCATCCAACTCTTTGCAATCTTGTAAAGTGTAGCCCACAGGCTCCTCTGTCTATGGCATTCTCCAGGCAAGAATACAGGAGTGGGTTGCAATTCCCTCTTCCAGGGGATCTTCCTAATCCAGCAACTGGACCCGTGTCTCTTGCATCCCCTCCATTGGCAGGTGAGTTCTTTACTGCTAGAGCCTTCTGGGAAGCTCTATATTCCTACTAACCCTTAGTTTATCATTGTTGTTGTTGTTTCTCTCTCTTCTTGTCTTTGACCTATTCCTTCTGATCTCTTTACTACTGAGAACCTAGATTCAATCTGCCTTGTAAAACCTCAAGTCCAACCTAACTTCATTAAAATGCTGGTGCATCAAATATGCTCTAAACAAAACTCTTTACTGATTAAATATAATAATTATACCAGCTGCTACAAATATTAACATATTCCAAATATAGTTCTATCTAGATAAATTGAGCAGTTTGTTTATTATTTTGGAAATTCATGATAGAGGTACTTAACTGATGGGTACCTTTATTGGCTCTCACCTTCTGGCGTTTTCTGAGTAGCAGCAATAGGTGTCATTAAGCATTACTATTAATCTAAATAAGGATGTTAAATTGTTATCTACTTCTGTATAACAGTGTTGTTGGCAAATTAGCAGCCTGTTTGCTTTTTCAAATCCAATAAGGGAGAGAGTATCCCTAGCAAGGTCAATATTGCAGTGTATGTAATGTAATTTTATAGAAAACTCACTTTATCATATTCTACTTGTCATAGTTGAAGCATATTTCTCACTTACTCAAAGGAGAAGAATAATACAAAGACATGAATAACAGAAATTTGGGTGATGGAAGCCAACTTGCAGTGTCTGCAACAGTTAGGTTCAATATTCTAGTGTTAGAATTGTGTGCTCCTGGGAAACAAATGTATTCCAGTAGGGATTTGCCTGCTGTTCACTCAGTCGTGTCAGACTCTTGGCAACCCCATGGACTGTAGCCCACCAGGCTCCTCTGTCCATGGGAGTCTCCAGGCAAGAATATTGGAGTAGGTTAACATTTCCTTCTCCAGGGGACCTACCCGACCCAGGGATCAAACAGCATCTCTTGTGTCTCCTGCATTGGCAGGAGGATTCTTTACCATGGCGCCAACAGGCAAGCCTAATTTAAGTCACAGAAGAGGTAGAATTTAGTAAGCATGTATTAAATACTTTAAGGCAAATCACTGAACATGAGCCTGAAATCTGACGTTGGATAAACGGGAGTCATGTTACTGAAGTAACTAACATGTTAGGAGAAGTCGGATTGGGAGATTGTTGGAGGGATATGGGGTGACGACAAAACATTTCCGCGAAAGTGAGTCACAGGCATTCAGAGTGGCAGGGGACTGAGGGCCAAGGGGCAGACCCACGGGTCAAGGCCGGGGCCGGACGGCATACGCGGATGCAGAAGTAGCTGAGATCCCATGAGAGATCTTGGAGGCGGAAGCCAAGCTGAAAAGAAGGAAGAAGGCTGACCATCCAGGGAAGAAGGGGACGCCTAAAGCACAGGAGACCTGGAGCCAGAACCAACTAGACAAGCAGGAGAACACGCGAGGTGAGGACGGGAAGACCTCTGTCCAGGGCGCCCTGCAGGGCAGACGCTGGGGAACAAGTCCACACCAGGGGAGAAGGTGCTCAGACCACCCGCCTTGGTTCCAGAAACATGGTGGGGCAGCCACGTCCACCCCACCAGCCTGCCAGCCCGGCACAGCTCGCCCTGGCTTCCCCGAGGAGAGGCTCTCTGCCCAAGAGAGTACCCTCGACCCCGCAGGCTGGGGCCACCTCCCAGCACCGTGCTCTCCGAAGCTTGGGGACAGCAGACCTCGGCCACGCTAGACCAAACCTCCTGCTCACCGGGACACAACCAGCGCTTGGGAGAGAGCACACTTTCAAAACACACAAGCAGGATTCTAGCCACGAGATCACTCAGTCAAGAACAGAAAGAGATGCTCAGTGCAAGAGTTCATTCATGCTATTGTTTAAAAGGTTAACTCGTCCCAAGTATTGTCATAACTAAATAGCAGCAATAAATATCACATTTTTTGAGAAAAGAAGTAGACAAATTCAAGCAAGGATTTCAGAAAGCAAATTCAAAGAGGGAAGTTATGAAATGGAAACAAAAGTCTCAATTTTCCTATCCAAATCTAACTGGATTCAAAAACATTAGCATTACAGGTGCAGAATTTAAAGATAGTAAATAAATTTATTAATTTTCTATTATTGCCACATATTCAGCAGTTTAAAACATTCATTTATTATCTCACAATTTGTAGAAAAGATCCCTGGCATGGCTTAGCTCAAGGGGTTCTGTTACAGCTTTCATAAGAAAGAAATCACAGTATCAGTAGAACTGTATTCTTTTCAGAGGCTCTGTGATGAATCCTCTCCAAACCATTTCAGATTGTTGACCTAATTCAATTCCTTAAGGTTGTGAGACTGAGGTTTCCATTTTTGTCTGTTGGTTTTAGGTGATTCTCAGCTTCTAGAGCATACTCATATTCTTTGGCTTATGTCCATCTTCCTCTACCTTCAATTCCAACAACAGATGGTCAAGTGCCTCATATTCTTCAGCTGTCCCTGATTTCTCCACCTGCCTTATATGCTCCACTGCTCTGAGTCAGATAAAGTTCTTGGATATTAAAGGCTCAGTTTATTAGATTGGGCCCATCAGGATAATGTCTATTTTCATGTCCCAAAACCATATTACATCTGCAAAGTCCCTTCTGCAGTCTAACCTAGTCTAAGATTGTGAGGATTAGGACATGAGCATCTTTGCTAAGGGTATTTCTCTATGTATCACAAGAAACAACAAAATGACATTAAGGTCTTGATGGAATTTCTTTTTCTATAAGAAAAAAGGAAATTTTATTATTTTGCTGTCACAAAAAGGTATAAACTGGTAATCAAAATATGTGGCAGAGATTTAAGAGCTTTTAAGGGCTTTTAGCTGTAATCTCAATTTTATCCAAGAAAATACAGCTTCTCCAGAATGCATTTTATTGTAACTAATCTCAACAATAGCATTATTTCTAGGGCAGTGAAAGCTAAGGTGATTATAAAGCATTTTGGCATCTCCTATACAATATGGACAGTTCTCAGATTTATGAGAAAAAGGTAGAGGATGCTAACATCTTTTCATGCAAAATTATCTGTTGGTTTGACAGCACTGCAATAGTCAATATTTTGCAAAAGTAATGCCAAATTTTTGGATTAACAGAATTGAGACATTTTTGTCTATTTTCCAAATATTTTCATGTGTATTGTTAGAAGCATAATTGTCCTGAAACAGTCAATGTATTTTGTACATTTTATGTGTTTGTATTTGCTGAATTCTATGTATGCTCAGCAACTGTACATCAAGGATATGCTTCAGAAAACAAAATTAAGCACTCATTGACCTTGACAAGGATGTCAAATAACACAGCAATAATAATGGTTGATGTTCTTTGCTGCCTATATAAAACATTATGCTAAGCATTTCCATGAACTATTACATTTCATTCTGATTGAATGCTAGGGTACTATTATTGTTCCAAGTTCAAACATGAGAAAAACTGAGGTTAATTTAAAAACTAAGGAAAATTCATGGTGACAGAATATTACACAGTTAAGTGTCAAATCTTGAATGTCTATTTATAGCACCTAGGATATTAATCCTGCACATGCATACACAAAAACTGTGCCTGACATTTTAAATTGCACACTATCATTATACAGTATTATTAAGATTTCAGTGTTTGTCCCCAGCACAAACCATCATATCAGTAGTTCAGTGATGATATGGCATCACTGAAGTCAATGATGCCATCCAACCATCTCATCCTCTGTCATCTCTTCTCATCCTGCCTTCAATCTTTCCCACATCTTCTTTTCCAATGAGTCAGTTCTTTGCATCAGGTGGCCAAAGTATTGTAGTTTCAGCTTCAGCATCAGTCATTCCAATGAATATTCAGGACTGATGTCCTTTAGGATTGATTGGGTTAATCGCCTTGCAGTCCAAGGGAGTCTCAAGAGTCTTTTCAAACACCACAGTTCAAAGGCATCAATTCTTTGGTGCTCAGCATTCTTTATAGTCCAACTCTCACATCCATACATGACTACTGTAAAAACCATAGCTTTTACTAGACAGACTTTTTTGGCAAGGTAATATCTCTGCTTTTTAATATGCTGTCTAGGTTCCTCATAGCTTTTCTTACAAGGAGCCAAATGTCTTTTGATTTCATGGCTGCAGTCACCATCTGCAGTGATTTTGGAGCCCAAGAAAATGAAGTTTTTCACTGTTTTCATTGTTTCCCCATATATTGGACATGAAGTGATGGGATCAGATGCAATGATCTTCATTTTTTGAATGTTGAGTTTTAAGCCAGCTTTTTCACTCTCCTCTTTCACTTTCATCAAGAGGCTCATCAGTTCCTCTTCATTTCCTGCCATAAGAGTGGTGTCATCTGCATATATGAGGTTATTGATATTTCTCCTAGCAATATGGATTACAGCTTGTGCTTCATCCAGTCAGGTATTCTCATGCTGTACTCTGCATATAAGTTAAATAGCAGGGTGACAATAAACAGCCTTGACATACTCCTTTCCCAATATGTAACCAGTCTGTTGTTCCATGTCCGTTTCTAAATGTTGCTTCTTGACCACATACAAATTTCTGAGGAGACAGGTAAGGTGGTCTGGTATTCACATCTCTTGAAGAATTTTCCACGGTTGTGATCTACACAGTCAAAGGCTTTAGCATAGTCAATAAAGCAAAAGTAAACGGTTTTCTGGAATTCTCTTGCTTTCTCAATGATCCAATAGATGTTGACAATTTGATCTCTTGACTCTCTGCCTTTTCTAAGTCCAACTTGAACATCTGGAAGTTCATGGTTCATGTAGTGTTGAAGCCTCACTTGTAGAATTTTGAGCATTACTTTGCTAGTGTGTGACATAGGTGCAATAGTGAAGTAGTTTGAACATTTTTTAGCATTGCCTTTCTTTGGGATTGGAATGAAGACTGAACTTTTCCAGTCATTTAGCCACTGTTGAGTTTTCCAGGTGTGTTGGCATATTGTGTACAGCACTTTCACAGCATCATCTTTTAGGATTTGAAATAGCTCAACTGGAATTCCATCACCTCTACTAGCTTTGTTCATATTGTTGCTTCCCAAGGCCCACTTGACTTCGCATTCCAGGATGTCTGGCTCTAGGTGAGTGATCACACCATCATGGTTATCTGGGTCATAAAGATCTTTTTTGTATAGTTCTTCTGTGTGTGCTTGCCACCTCTTGTTAATATCTTCTTCTTCTGTTAGGTCCATACCATTTCTGCCATTTATTGTGCCCATCTTTGCAACTAATATTCCTTTGGTATCTCTAACCTGTTGTCTTTCCCATTCTACTTTTCCCCTCTAATTCATGACAATGGATCACTGAAGCTTTCTTATCTCTCCTTGATATTCTTTAGAACGCTGCTTTCAAATGGGTATCTCTTCCTTTTTCTCCTTTGCTTTTTGCTTCTCTTCTTTTCTCAGCTATTAGTAAGGCCTCCTCAGACAAACATCTTTTTTTTTTTTTTTGCATTTCTTTTTCTTGGGGATAATCTTGGTCACTGTCTCCTATACAATGTCATGAAGCTCTGCCCACAGTTCTTCAGGCACTTTCTCAGATCTAATTTCTTGAGTCTATTTGTCACTTTCACTGTATATTCATAAGAGGTTTGATTTAGGTCATACCTGAATGGTCAAGTGGTTTTCCTTACTTTCTTCAATATAAGTGTGAATTTGGCAATAAGGAGTTCATGATCTGAGCCACAGTTAGCTCATGGTCTTGTTTTTGCTGACTATGTAGAGCTTTTCCATTTTGGGCTGCAAAGAATATAATCAATCTGATTTGTCATTGACCATCTGGTGATGTCCATGTGTAGAGTCTTCTCTTGTGTTTTTGAAAGTGGGTGTTTGCTATGACCAGTGCATTCTCTTGGCAAAACTCTGTTATCCTTTCCTCTGCTTCAATTTATATTCCAAGGCCAAATTTGCCTGTTACTCTAGGTATCTCTCAACTTACTTCTTTGGCATTCCCGTCTCCTATGATGAATAGGACATCTTTTTTGTTTTGCATGTTAGTTCTTGTAGGTCTTGTAGGTCTTCCTAAAACCTTTCAACTTCATCTTCTTCAGCATTCACGCTTGGGACACGGACTTGGATTATTGTGATATTGAATAGTTTGCCTTGGAAATGAACAGAGATCATTCTGTCATTTTTGAGATCTCATCCAATACTGCATTTCAGACTCTTTTGTTGACCATGAGGGCTACTCCATTTCCTCTAAGGGATTTTTGCCCACATTATTAGATATAATGCTCATCTGCATTAAATTTGCCCATTCCAGTCCATTTTAGTTCACTGATTCCTAAAATGTTGATATTCACTCTTGACATCTTGTTTGACAACTTTCAATTTATCTTTATTCATGGACCTAACATTCCATGTTCTTATGCAATATTACTCTTTACAGCATCAGAATTTACCTCCATCACCAGTCACATCCACAACCTGGTGTTGTTTTCACTGTGACTCCATCTCTTCATTCTTTCTAGAATTATTTCTCCACTCTTCTCCAGTAGCATATTGGGTACCTGCCAACCTGGGGAGTTCATCTTTCACTGTCATATATTTTTGCCTTTTCATACTGTTCATGGGGTTCTCAAGGCAAGAATACTGGTTTGCCATTCCCTTCTCCAGTGGACCAAGTTTTGTCAAAATTCTCCACCATGACCCATCTTGGGTCCATCTTGGGTGACCCTACATGGCATGGCTCATAGTTTCATTGAGTTAGACAAGGCTGTGGTCCAAGTGATCAGCTTGATTAGTTTTCTGTGCTTGTGGTTTTCATCCTGTCTGCCCTCTGATGGATAAAGATAAGAGGCTTATGGAAGCTTCCTGATGAGAGAGACTGTCTGTGGGGGAAACTGGGTCTTGTTCTGCTGGGTGGGGCCTTGCTCAGTAAAACTTTAATCCAATTTTCTGTTGATGAGCAGGACTGTGTTCCCTCCCTGTTGTTTGACATGTGACCAAACTATGGTGCAGGCAGTGAATACAATGGCGACATCCTCCACAAGGTCCCATGCATACAGTGTTGCACTCAATGCCCAAACCATACAGCAGGCCACCACTGACCCACACGTCTGCTGGAGACTCCTGGACACCCACAGGTGGTCTGAGTCAGTCTCTTGTGGGGTCACTGCTCCTTTCTCCTGGGTCCTGGTGTACACAAGGTTTTGTCTGTGCCCTCTAAGAGTTTGTTTCCCAAGTCCTATGTAAGTTCTGTAATAAAATCCCACTGATCTCCAAAGTCAAATTCTGTGCAGGTTCTCAGGCCTTTTGCCAGATCCCCATGTTGGGAAATCTGTTGTGGGTCCCAGAAGTTTCTTAACAGTATGTAAACAGGTGCCCTGGTATTAAGACAAGTAAGATAGTAGAAGTATATTGAATATGACTTTTAAAAATTCTCACTTTTCTTTTATAAGCAATCACATTTATGATTTCCATTGTATTATTTTCTAGTTTTGAAGTGAACTTGTGCTGCTTCTTTTGGCAGGACCTCTTATTATACCAGTTTAGCTTGAACTGAAGCCATGATTAACATATGTTGAAAAGGCAAAACACAATAAATTACAAATTAATGTGTATCACCAGTTCTATAGATTCTGGGTGTCATAAAGGGCATTTTGTTAAAAGAAATGTTAAATTAGTTCCTGAAGGTTTGAAATATTTAGGACAAAATGCACTGGCTAAACTCCAAGATATCAGATGATTGAACTTAGCTCCTTTACTGGAAGTAATTATACCTAATTTACACACATAAGGTCATTTGAACAATTTTCTGGTGGAAAATAAAGCTAATTGAGATTAATGACTCTTAAACATACTGCTTTTCTACTTAGCATATCAAGGCAATATTTCCTAGAGAACAGAAAATGCTTCAGGAATTCTGAGGAAAGTAAAGCTTTTCACTCTTTCGCTCATTTTGTCATATAATATCGCTGTAGGTTTCTGTAATACATGGTACATTACTTAACAAAGCAATTTTAAAGGCAGACTTATGTAAATAACTGATTTTTTAATTTTTAGTAATTTTCTATCTTTTCAGCTTATTTTTTCTATACTCATCCATTTCGCAGTATATTCACAAACTTTTTTTTCCCCCACATATAACTGCTATAAATTTCGCATAATTTTCTTTTCTTTCAAAGATGAAGATGTCAATATTTAGGGAAATTAAATTGATTACTAAAGACATTACAACTAGTAAATAGTCAGACAAAACCTCAAACCAAGTCTCTTCAACATTCCAAGCCATTTCAAAGCCTAAATCAAAATAAATAGAATGAGATGCATACTATTTACCCACAAATGTACAATTCTCTATTTATATCCTCATTGCATGTTTCATATCAAATAAAAAGAGAGAAATAGATTCTCATACTTGTTTTGAGCAACATTACAAACTCACAAATCAGAATAATTTTAAAAACTATTATCTCAATTTTGTCAAAAATTTTAATAGTGATTATTTACAAAGATAGTGTAGTATGTTACATTTGAGTGAATATTTCCTTTGAACAAATTTGGTTTTCTACAAACACTTCTTGATTAATTGACCTGCCACTAATTCATCACACTGTAAAGATAGTTGAAACGTAAGGCCAATTAACTCTGTGGGTCTTAAATAGGACTACAGTTTCCCTCCTTTCATACAACATATATAGGCAAGCATGCCCAATTACTGAAATTAAAAATAAAAACAAAAAAGCTCTGAATTTTTGTCTGAGATCCTGTTATAGACTCAATTATACCCCCTAAAATTTCTGTGTTGGAGTCCCGACCCCTAGTACCTCATACTGTGACTGTATGTGAAGATAGGGCATTCAGAGAAGTAATTAAGGTAAATGATCTCATTTAGGATAAGTTCTAAGCCAGTATGACTGCTGTCTTTATGAAAGAAGAGATTAGAACACACACAGAGAAAGACATCAGATATGTGTACATCCACCAGGGACAAGCCGGTCAGAGCACATGCAGAAGGCAGCCAGCTGAAAGACAAGGGGAGAATCTTTGGAAGAGACCAAACCTTGATGTTAGACTTCCTACTACCAAATCCAAGACAAAGCTTTAAGTTACCAAATCTGAGCTATTTTGTTATGGCATCCATAGCAAAGTAGTACATGCCCTCTTCCATTAAAACAGTTAAATTATTTTCCCCAGAGAGCTGATAATTATACACATTATCTTCTATAGAATTTTTTTTAGAAAAGATCTGATATACAATGCATGCATTCTCGGTCATGGTATAATTTAAAGGGGATCATATCAGAAGTTTCTTAGTAGGAAAAAGTATTCAATTCTAAAAATGGAAGGATTCAAGATCCTCATTCCTTTCTTTGTCTTTTTTTTTTTTTTTTTTCTTTTTTTTTTTTTTCTTTTTTTTTTCTCCAATTTTATTTTATTTTTAAACTTTACATAATTGTATTAGTTTGTCTTTAGTTTTCTTTCATTCATTTTTTTTAACTGAATTTTTTTTAATTGGAGGACAGTTACTTTACAATATTGCAATGGTTTCTGCAGTACATCAACGTGAATCAGTCATAATTATATACATACCCTCTCCCTCTTGAGCCTCTCCCCTCCCATTCCATCCCTCTAGGTCATCACAGAGTGCCATTCTGGGCCCCCTGTGTTATACAGCAGCTTAACACTAGTTATATATTTTATTAATGATAGTGTATATATGTCAATACTCCTTTATCAATTTGCCCTACTCTCTCCTTTCCCCAATGTGTCAACCAGTCCATGCTCTATGTCTGTGTCTCCATTTCTTCTCTGTAAAGAGGTTAATCAGTACTATGTTTCTAGATTCCACATATATGTGTTAATGTACAGTATTTGTTTTTCTCTTTCTAATGTACTTAACTTCATATAACAAGCTCTAGGTTCATCCATCTTACAACTGACTCAGATTTTTTCCTTTTTTGGCTAATACTCATTGCATATATGGATTTCTGAGGTTGGCATTGTCCAAAGTCATTCTTCTTTAGACATCCAAATGTTTGCTGCCACACTCTGCCTGTTTAACACTGGTTTTGGCTAGTGCAGACAATTCCTATCCCTGTGCCAAGAGAAACTGTGTAACCCAAGATATTGTGACTTAAGAAAAAGAAAATCAAAAGCCATTTGGTATTTAAAAAAAGGCATTTTAATTATCTGTTACCACATTCCATGGTGGCTCATGTGGTAAAGAATCTATCTGCAATGCAGGAGACACAGGTATGATCCCTGGTTCAGGAAATTCCCTGGAGAAGGGAATGACAACCCATTCCAGTATTCTTGGCTAGAGAATTCTATGGACAGAGGAGTCTGCTGGACTACAGTCCATGGGGTTGCAAAAAGTTGGACTAGACTGAGCAGTTGATACACACACACACACACACACACACACACTATATATATATATATATATAGTGTATGATATTACCATACACTTTAGTGACTTAGCAGAATTTTATTATTTCAATTTTTGTGAATCAGTATTTCAGGCGCTATTAAGACTTAGCTTAGATTCATCTAGCTCAAGACCTCTTACAAAGTCACAGTTTAGTTTTTACCCAGGGCTTGCAGTTATCTTAAAACTCAACTAGGGGAGAAGACACAATTGATCTTGAAGTAGTTGTTGGCAGGACTATTGTCCTTACTGGCTATTGACAAGAAACATCAGCCCTTGCCATGTAAGTGTCCCAGAAAGATTAGAATGTAATCAACAATATTATACTATACACTTTGAAATTCCACAGAGACTAGCTCTCATTTTTTCTTACCAAACAGAGGAAACTGTGTGATGTAATAAACGTACTAGCTAACTCTATGATAATAAGCATACTGCGATATATAAATGTATGAAATCAACATATCATACACTTCAAACTTATACACTATTATATGTTAATTAAAAAAAAAAAACACTTTATGTAAGTTTCTCAGAGCAAGAGAAAATTGAGACACCATAAAGTAGAATAGCTTTTATGAAAATAAAATATTTTCTAATAAAATAGCTTTTATGTAAATCAATTTCAGAAGTGGTATTTCAACACTTTTATTACTCATTATAGTCAAGTCACTACTTCCTGTTTTTGCATTCCAGTCTCCCATGATGAAGGGACTTCTTCTTCTTCTTCTTTTTTTTTTTTTTTGGTTATTATTTCTAGAAGATGCTGTAGGTCTTCATAGAACCATTCAACTTCAGCTTCTTCAGAATTAGTTGTTGGGGCATAGTTTTGGACTACTGTGATATTGAACGGTTTGATTTGGGAATGAACCAAGATCGTTCTGTCATTTTCAAGACTGCACCCAAGTACTGCATTTCGGACTCTTGCTGATTCTGAAGTACATATCATGGTCATCTGAGTTAAATTTGCTCATTCCCACCCATTTTAGTTCAGTTCAGAAACTCAATCATGTCCAAATCATTGCGACCCCATGGACTGCTTCATGCTAGGCTTCCCTGGTGAAGTTCCCATCAACAACTCCCAGAGTTTGCTCAAACTCATGTCCATCAAGTCAGTGATGCCATCCAGCCATCTCATCTCTGTCATCCCCTTCTCCTCTTGTCTTTAGTCTTTCCCAGCATCATGGTCTTTTCCAATGAGTCAGTTCTTTGCATCAGGTGACCAAAGGATTGGAGCTTCACCTGTTGATGAAGGTGATAGAGGAGAGTGAAACAGCTAGCTTAAAACTCAGCATTCAAAAAGCTAAGGTCAAGGTATCCAGTCCCATCACTTGATGGCAAACAATAGAAACAGTGACAGATTTTATTTTCTTGGGCTCCAAAATCACTGCAGATGGTGACTGCAGGCATGAAATTAAATTAAAAGACACTTGCTCTTTAGAAAAAAAGGCAATGAGAAATCTAGATAGCATATTAAAAAGCAGAGCAATGACTTTGCTAACAAGGTCCCCATAGTCAAAGCTATGGTTTTTCCAGTAGTCATGTACAGATATGAAAGTTGGACCATAAAGAATGGTGAACACCAAAGAATTGATGCTTTTGAACTGTGGAGTTGGATAAGACTCTTGGGAGTCCCTTTGACTGCAAGGAGAACAAATCAGTCAATCCTAAAGGAAATCAACCTTGAATATTCATTGGAAGGACTGATGCTGAATCTGAAACTGCAATACTTTGGTCACTTGATGTGAAGAGCTAACTCACTGGAAAAGACCTTGATGCTAGGAAAAATTGAAGGAAGGAAGAAGGAGAAGGGGATGACAGGGTTGGAGGGCATTATCAACTCAATGCACATGAGTTTGCACAATCTCTGGGAGATAGTGAAAGGCAGGGAAGCCTGGTGTGCTGCAGCCCATGGAGTCACAAAGAGTCAAACATGACTGAGTGACTGAACAAAAACAACAACACTAGTTTCAATCCATACTCAAAAGGAGAGTATCACATAAATTTGTAAATATCTGGAAGTGGAAATTATTGAGACACTATTAGAAACTGTCTACCACAAGATGCTCTATCCTGTAGTAATACTTGGGGCTTTCCCAATGGTTCAAGTGGTAAAGAACCCACCTGCAATATAGGAGATTTAGGAGACACAGGTTCAGTCCCTGGGTCAGGAGGATCCCCTGAAGGAGGAAATGGCAACCCCTTCCAGTAGTCTTGCCTGGAAAATTCCATAGACAGAGAACCTGGCTGTCTACAGTCCATAGAGTCACAAAGAGTCGGATGTGACTGGACACATGATGTATGGACAATAATATTAATTCATTTTCTTTTTCTAGAAACTGAGCTTATTAGAAAAAAAAATGCTTCTTTATTCCTAGTTGCTAAAAATGCTAGTAAACAAATAATAATAATCACCATAATAATAATTATTATTAAGTAATAATCAATTACTCTCCCTTCCCTCCTTTCCTTCTTTCCACCCTTCCTTCTTTATTTCCATCCTACCTTCCTTCCTTCTTTCATCCTTCCCTTAAGTGAAAAGACTTAAACAAGTTTCAAGTGCATCCTTTATTTTGCTAAATACCTGTCTAGGAATACTGTCTCAAACCAAAACTTGCTAACAATAGCAACAACAAAAATTACAATTACTAGCATAGACTAGTTTCTACCTACCATTTTTGCTTTATCTCCTGCTGTACCCTCTTCTTTATTATGGCAGAGTATTGTAGAGGAATCATACATTTTATATCTCTAGACATTGAGTATGCCCTAAAGTTTTTTTCTTTGTCTCCTAATTACAACAGATAAAACATAGATAAATACACTAAAAACATGAACTTATTTAAAATTTAAACTTAGGCTTAAAAGTCCACACCTGACTTAAAGCTTTTCCTGACAAGGGCTTGAGCTAAAGCAGAATTAACTACTCCCTTCTTAGAATATTGTGTAGTACACTGAATGCCATCTAAGTATTGGCCATTTTATAGTAAAATTTGCTTGAATCCATCGATTATTCAGAAGGTGACTACTATATGATAAGCTCTATGCTATGTATTTTAGTTGTGATAATTCATAAGATGCACTGTTTGCCCTAAAATTATTTATGACCAAAGGCAGAATAAAACCTTTAAACCAGTTATTTAATTAATATAAGATGTCACCAATGCATGAATGCAAACAAAGAACACTAGGGAAACCAAGGATGTCATGAATAATTGAGCCTAGAAGTAACAGGAGAAAATTCGGAGATTGCACATTTTTAAGGAGTCATAAAGTAAAATTGAGTTTAGTAAATGAAGTGGTCTATTGAACAGAAATATGCCCCTCAACTTTTTGTTATCCACTTCCATACTTTCAGTTCTCCCTCCAACCTCAAAATATATGATTGGGTTGAGCTAATTCTTCACTACTTCACCCTCTGTGGGGAAGATATAAACAACATCCAGGGTCTCTGTCCCTTTGACCTCATCACTTCTAAAGATCATGTTCTTCACCTCAGCTCAGCCTCTCATTCTGCCCTTGGTCCTTTCATAGACATTCAAAATCAAATATAAGTACATCAACTCACAATATAGCATTTCAAGAATCTCATTCTCTGAATGTCATTTCCTAACTTTCCAGGTGTTTTTATTGTTCTCTGTGTCAAAATGTTTTACATTCTTGGTTATTTTCAGTCATTATCACCTCATGCCTCTCTTCACTCATTACCCATCTTGTTTTTCATAGCCTCACTATAGTCAATTTATTGCAAATAATATTTCTTCATTAGCCCATTCCCTTATTCATGCCAAAAATTCTATTTAAGTTAAATTCATTTTCTCTAAATTTAGAATAGAGCAAGGAGGCCTACACCAGCTCAGATAAATGTATTTGGAGTAATACACACCAATGCAGATCATCTTCACTTCACTTTTAAAGCCACAGATTTCAAGTGAACTCTCTGAATTTACAGTACTATTTTTGCCTTGACAGATTAACTTTCTCATTCTAGTCAATGAATAATTAATATCCTCCATGACTCCACTTTGTACTTCTCTATGAAAGTAAAAGTAATCTAATTATTAACAAAACATTTTCGGTTTCTACACTATATCCCCATATATTTGTCCTCTCTCTTTTTGAAACTCAAAACTCTTCTTCTGCCTGCCTGAGTCCAAATTTTTAGTATGTCACTATAACTCATTACATCTTAGCAGTAAAAACTTCCATTCTTGCACTTATCTCTGTTCTTTTTGCATCACTATATTTATTCTCTATTGTACACATTAAATTTAGCATAAACACAAAACAATTGTCCAATTTTATAAAACATTCCCTTGACCTTACAGTTTAAGCAGCTTTGACAATTGACCAATTATCTGTTCCATTTTATAGACAGTTTCCACAAAATCTGTTTACATTTCCTTTTTCAAATTCTCTACCTCCTATTCCGTCTTTAAACCTCTCTAATCAGGTTTTCATTTCCTTATGACATCTTTCTATAAGTCTTTGAATTACTATTACCTTGACTCTAAAATAACCATTCTTATCAAGTTCATCGATGATTTGACTGTATGAACACCATCTTTTCAAGTTTACCAATGACTGTAAATTCCATCATTTGTATAACTTAATTTCATTTGGACTCCAAGCAGCTTTGACAAAATCATTTCTTCTATCTAATGAAACACTTTCATGTCTTAACTGAATGATCTCATTAAACTCACGGAACCTTAGTTTCTCATTTATAAATGAAGATAATTGATTGCAGGATTATTATGATAATTTGATTGGGATATATATATAGAGAGAGGCATCTACCACTAACTGGTTATTAGAAGCAGATGTAATAGTAATCAATTCTGAAAGTATTCTAATCTAACCTGATGCAAAGAGCCAACTCATTGGGAAAGACCCTGATTCTGGGAAAGATTGAAGGCAGGAGGAGAAAAGGACCACAGAAGATGAGATCGTTGGATGGCATCACCAGTTCAATGGACATGAGTTTGAACAAACTTCAGGTGAAAGTAAAGGACCGGGAAGCCTGGTGTGCTGCAGTCCATGGAGTCACAGAGTCAGACATGACAGAGCGACTGAACAACAACAACAAATTCTAACCTTCTCCCTAGGTCATAGCTATGCTTAATGAGATGCTAGTTGGACAAAGCATTCTTATTTCACATACTCTTTAAAGCCAAATCTGAGCACAAACATAGCAAAAATATGGAACATAGCAGTAAATATTTATTAAATTAATTTAAAAAATCCGCTATTGATCCAACTTGTTTTCTAACAAATAATTAATCTCATCAATTCATGGTTACCTATCCTAGCAGAATAAGTGGAATATTGCCTGAATCCTCATTTTGTACAGAATGTAACCCCATTATTGTAAATGCAGTTCACAATATATTTCATCATCCACCTGTTAGATGTTATTAACAACTGAATTCCTTCAGGAAGTAAAAGTAAAGCTTAGTGCTGAGGAAGAAGTAATGAAGTTATAGAATACTTGTATAAGCCTCCATACTGAGTATAAACAGCTCAAGATATCCCAAAATATACATTTGTAATTTTTATATCACCTACATGTAGCATCAATTTGAATCCCAATGTGTCAGAGTTATGGATACTTGAAATCTATAAACTTCTATTTCAGCCTTTATTATTTATTATTAAAAGTGGACACTCTAGACTCAATCTATTACAGAATATTATGCCTGTATTTCCTCCATCCCTTTCAATCAATGCATGTGTTGTTCACAGAAATACTGATATAGGAAATTATCTTTACAGTATAATAGCAAAGTGATTATATGATAATTGCTTCTGATTAGGCTCTAAACTTAAAAAGAGAATATTAGAAAGCAATGTTATTGCTTTAAAATCTAACATATGTACTATTTTTTACAGTGACCAGTCTGTTTCTTATTTCATATCTAATCTACTTCCTCATTTCTTTTCATAAGTTTCCCTTTTATACACTTAGTCTGATATGTAACAAAATCTCTTGAATCTACTTTTATTTCACTGGCAACACTTTTTTATTTTCTTTGCAGAATATTCCTCTATTTTCTGCACCTAATGTACTAGAAAGCCATGTACACATCCACTCCCTAAATAAACTACTTTACCTACTTCTATAACCTTAAAAACTATCAAGATAATGGTGACATAAATTTTGATCACCTGCTCTGCCCTCCTACCTGGATTTCATACCCTTGTATTCAACTGATGGTTTGGTATTGCCAATGGACTTTTTATGAGAATGTCCAACTTAACATGCCCAAAAGCATACTATTGATTTCATGTTTCTTCACATATATTTACTGCTCTAGTGGCCCCCATCTCATTAAATTGCAAGACTATTCAATCAACTGGTTAGGAAATCCATTTGATTTCATCTTTGTTTTCACAAGCAGTGCTCTTCTCAATAAATAGTACCACCATTTACTTAGTAAATACATCAATATACAGTACTATTATTTGCAGTATCCTAAATTAGTCTCTCTGATTCCTCTTTTGTCCACATTCAAAAACCAAAGTTATCCTTGAAAGGAGATTTGCATTCTACTTCTCACTCTTTTAGTATTTTCTGACCACAGTGATTTTCTTGTTGTTTTTTGAACATATAAATACATCCGTACCTCAGAGTGTTTCCTAAATATTACACCTAAAACCCTCTTCTACTAGATCAAGGCTACTCAGTGCTAATACCAGTGAAGTAAGGAGCTTAGGCTAGAATGAAACAGAAAGCACTGTTTCCTTAATAAAGATATCTTGCCAAGTATCATTTTTAATTTACGTTGAGATGATAGCTCCTCCTCTTATTGTTTATGTTGGGAGTGGCATGCTCTTTTTTTCCTTTCTTTCTTTTTTGTTTTCCTCTCGTATTATTTATGTTGGGGTGGGGGTGGCATGGTCACTTTCTTTTGCCCACGCTACATGGCATATGGAATCTTAGTTTTACAACCAGGTATCAAATTTACAAAATGAATCAAACTGATCACATGGACCACAGCCTTGTCTAACTAAATGAAACTATGAGCCAAGCCATGCAGGGCCATTCAAGCCCTGCATGGTCATAGTGGAGAGTTCTGACAAAATATTTCTTTGCAATGATGAATGCAAGGAAATAGAGGAAAACAATAGAATGGGAAAGATGAGAGATCTCTTAAAGAAAATTGGAGATACCAAGGGAAGATTTCATGCAAAGATGGGCACCATAAAGGACAGAAATGGTATGGACCTAACAGAAGCAGAAGATATTACGAAGAGGTGGCAGGAATACACAGAACTTCATGAGCCAGATAACCACGATGGTGTGATCACTCACCTAGAACCAGACATGCTGGAATTTGAAGTCAAGTGGGTCTTAGGAAGCATCACTATGAGCCAAGCTAGAGGAGGTGATGGAATTCTAGTCGAGCAATGTCAAATTCTGAAAGATGATGCTGTGAAAGTGCTGCACTCAATATGCCAGCAAATTTGGAAAACTCAGCAGTGGCCAAAGGACTGAAAAATGTCAGTTGTAATTCCAATCACAAAGAAAGACAATGTCAAAGAATGCTCAACTGCCACTCATCTCACACACTAGCAAAGTACTGCTCAAAATTCTCCAAGCCAGGCTTCAGCAATATGTGAACTGTAAATTTCCAGATGTTCAAGCTGGATTTAGAAAAGGCAGAGGAACCAGAGATCAAATTGCCAACATCTGCTGGATCATCATAAAAACACAAAAGTTCCAGGAAAAAAACAAAACCACATATATTTCTACATCTACTTCTGCTTTATTGACTACATCAAAGTCTTTGACTGTGAACAACTCTGGACAATTCTTAAACAAATGGGAATACAAGACCACCTGATCTGCCTCCTAAGAAATCTGTATGCAGGTCAAGAAGCAACAGATAGAACTGGAGATGGAAAAACAGACTGGTTCCAAATCAGGAAAGAAGTATGTCAAGGCTGTATATTGTCACCCTGCTTATTTAACTTCTATTCAGAGTACATCATGAGAAATGCTGGGCTGGAGGAAACAAGCTGGAATCAAGTCTGCCGGGAGAAATATCAATAACCTCATATATCCAGATGACACCTCCCTTATGGCACATGAAGAAGAACTGAGGAGCCTCTTGATTAAAATGAAAGAGGAGAGTGAAATAGTTGGCTTAAAACTCAGCACTCAGAAAACTAAGATTATGGCATCCAGTTCCATCACTTCATGGCAAATAGATAGGGAAACAGTGACAGACTTTATTTTCTTGGGCTACAAAATCACTGCCGATGGTGACTGCTGCCATGAAATTAAAAGATGGTTGCTCCTTGGAAGAAAAGCTATCACCAACTTAGACAGCATATTAAAAGCAGAGACATTGCTGTGCCAACAAAATTCCGTGTAGTCAAAGATCTGGTTTTCCAGTAGTCATGTTTGGATGTGAGAGTTGGACTATAAAGAAAGCTGAGAGCTGAAGGATTGATGCTTTTGAACTGTGGTGATGGAGAAGACTCCTTAGAGTCCCTTGACCTACAAGGAGATCAAACCAGTCAATCCTAAAGGAAATCAGTCCTGAATGTTCACTGGAAGGACTGATGCTGAAGCTGAAACTCCAGTGTTTTTGCCACCTGATGTGATGAAATGACTCATTTGGAAAGACCCTGATGCTGGGAAAGATTGAGGGCAGGAGAAGGGGAAGACAGAGGATGAGATGGTTGGATGGCATCATTGACTGGATGGAATGAGTTTGAGTAAGTTCTGGGAGTTGGTGATGGACTATAAGCCTGGCATGCTAGAGTCCATGGGATCACAAAGAGCTGGACACAACTGAGCAACTGAACTGAACTGATCAAACTTATATTCCCTGCAGTGGAAGAGTGGAATCTTAACCACTGAATTGCCAGGGAAGTTCCCATTTTGTTTAACTTAACACAATAAGTCTTATCTTTCACCATTATAGATTCCACTCAGTATCTCCAGGACAACAATATTCCATGAGGCATTTCCAGCCTGCTTCAATTTTGTGGTTCTGCTGTTTTAACCCAAGATCTCATTGATTATTATAGAGGGAAAAAAGAAAGCTGCAGGGTTATCTAAGACTTTCATCTAGATGCAAGAAAGCTCTTCTATCAAATAGCAACTGACTAAAAGTAGTTAGATGGCCCCACCCACCTTCAAGAGAATGAAAGTATTGTCTTTTCTGTGCTCAGAAGCAGGGAGAACCAGATATTAGTGGGTACTAGGGAACACACACAATAAACTGTGGAAAATTCTGAAAGAGATGGGAATACCAGACCACCTGACCTGCCTCTTGAGAAACCTATATGCAGGTCAGGAAGCAACAGTTAGAACTGGACATGGAACAACAGACTGGTTCCAAATAGGAAAAGGAGTACGTCAAGGCTGTATATTGTCACCCTGCTTATTTAACTTATATGCAGAGTACATCATAAGAAATGCTGGGCTGGAAGAAACACAAGCTGGAATCAAGATAGCCAAGAGACCCATCACTTCATAGCAAATAGATGGGGAAACAGTGTCAGACTTTATTTTTTTGGGCTCCAAAATCACTGCAGATGGTGACTGCAGCCATGAAATTAAAAGATGCTTACTCCTTGGGAAGGAAAGTTATGACCAACCTAGATAGCATATTCAAAAGCAGAGACATTACTTTGCCAACAAAGGTCCATCTAGTCAAGGCTGTGGTTTTTCCTATGGTCATGTATGGATGTGAGAGCTGGACTATGCAGAAGGCTGAGCGCCAAAGAATTGATGCTTTTGAACTGTGGTGTTGGAGAAGACTTGAGAGTCCCTTGGACTGAAAGGAGATCCAACCTGTCCTTTCTGAAGGACATCAGCCCTGGGATTTCTTTGGAAGGAATGATGCTAAAGCTGAAATTCCAGTACTTTGGCCACGTCATGTGAAGAGTTGACTCATTGGAAAAGACTCTGATGCTGGGAGGGACTGGGGGCAGGAAGAGAAGGGGAGGACAGAGGATGAGATGGCTGGATGGCATCACCGACTCAATAGACATGAGTCTGAGTAAACTCTGGGAGTTGGTGATGGATAGGGAGGCCTGGTGTGCTGCGATTCATGGGGTTGCAAAGAGTCGGACACGACTGAGCGACTGAACTGAATAGGAGTGAAGCTGTATCTCACTGGTGTCTTGATTTACATTGCACTAACGGCTAATGATGTTGAACGGTAACTTTCATGTACTTATTGGTCATTTGTATATCTTTGGGAAAAACTGTCTATTCAAATTCATTTTTTCAATTGTAAAAAAAAAACAAAAACAAAAAGATAGCCAGGAGAAATATCAATACCCTCAGATATGCAGATGACACCACCCTTATGGCAGAAAGTGAAGAGGAACTTAAAAACCCCTTGGTGAAAGTGAGGAGGAGAGTGAAAAAGTTGGCTTAAAGCTCAACATTCAGAAAACTAAGATCATGGCATCTGGTCCCATCAATTCATGGGAAATAGATGGGTAAACAGTGGAAATAGTGTCAGACTATTTTTTGGGCTCCAAAATCACTGCAGATGTTGATTGCAGCCATGAAATTAAAAGATGCTTACTCCTTGGAAGAAAAGTTATGACCAACCTAGACAGCATACTCAAAAACAGAGACATTACTTTGCCAACAAAGATCCGTCTAGTCAAGGCTATGGTTTTTCCAGTGGTCATGTATGGATGTGAGAGTTGGACTGTGAAGAAAGCTGAGAGCCTAAGAATTGATTCTTTTGAACAGTGGTGTTGGAGAAGACTCTTGAGAGTCCCCTGGACTGCAAGGAGATCCAAGCAGTCCATTCTAAAAGAGATCAGTCCTGGGTGTTCATTGGAAGGACTGATGCTGAAGCTGAAACTGCAGTACTTTGGCCACCTCATGTGAAGAGTTGACTCATTGGAAAAGACTCTGATGCTCGGAGGGATTGTGGGCAGGAGGAGAAGGGGACAACAGAGGATGAGATGGCTGGATGGCATCACTGACTTGATGGATGTGAGTTTGAGTAAACTCCAGGAGTTGGTGATCGACAGGAAGGCCTGTCGTGCTGCAATTCATGGGGTTGCAAAGAGTCGGACATGACTGACTGACTGAACTGAACTGAACTGAACTGAGTAATGGCTTTCACAACTTCCAGATATGAGAGACGATGATTAAGTATCTTACACTACTCAATTCTACTTCCTTTCTACATCCCCTCAGTATAATTTTATCACAACTCTAATTTTTTTTTAGCTAGCTTAATATCCAGAGGTTGCATTGTTATGGTTTTGTATATATCACCCATTGCTAAGTCGAATATGTGCGTAGTCACTCAGTCATGTCAGACTCTTTGTTACCACATGGACTGTAGCCTGCCAGTCTCCTCTGTCTATGGGGATTCTCCAGTCAAGAATACTGGAGAGGGTTTCCGTGCCTTCCTCCAGTGGATCTTCCCAATCCAGGTATCAAACCCAGGCTTCCTGTATTACAGGCTGATTCTTTTCCCTCTCAGTCACAAGGTTAATAAAATGGTATACTGTAATTACTTTTTTGCTTTTCCTGGAATTAATCATTGCTTTTCAGGGCTTAGTTTTGTCTTATATTGCTAAATTTACTATAACTTTCCCATAGACCTATAAAATTCCTTTGCTACCTAGTCACATAATCTGTTTTATAAACCACATTCTCAAACTTTCTTTAATTTTCAGTCTGCGACTGATTGATTTCTAGATCATTTTCATACCTGTTCCCCTGTGTTTGAACGCTTGTTTCCTGGACTATATGTATTTTCTATTTTGGTTTACATCCCCATTTTTTTTGGAGTATATCCTTTACCCTGTGCAGTCTTTGTAACAGCCCAGCCAGCAGACTGAAGAAAGAGCCTGGAATCTGAAACAGAGCTATCAGTGATTATTGAATAAGAAATATTACAAGTCAGAGGCAAAGGTCTTGGAGAGACACACCAGTGTGTATGACTGAGGACATGAAGAACACAGTGGCAATTTTTGCTACTCAAGGAAGAATGGGAACACCAGTAACAGGGGAAATGCTGTCAGAAGACTCCTGGTTACCAGGGGAACTGCTAAAGGAATGCATCCTTCACAACTAATCAGGTTAGCAACCATTATGAGGGCCAAAGTTTCTTGTCAATAACCTAATATAATGAAGCTGTTCAGATCAAGTATTAGCTGGAGGTCAGGCCATTCATATATACTGATAATGCTTGGAAGCAAACATGCAAGTAAGATATAATTGAGGCAGAGGTTGTACATAGAGCAAGAGGGGAGCCACCTTGTGTGGGGCCTGGTATCAAATGGTTCATTATATAAACCATAGCCTAGAATGCACATATTAAACAAGTTCAACTATACTAACTACAATCAATTGTACCAGTCATCAATAAACAAGTTAAAATCAACTATTTATGAATTTGACATGTTTCAAGCTGCAGTCATGGTATCAGGAAAAATTCTGAAATCAATGACAGATAATTTCATTCTTATCTCCTTTTTGCAATCCTAAATCACTTAAATAGTTCAAAAGATTGACAAAAGCCTACAAGATATAGAATAAAATTAATGTTTTGCCAGGAAGCTTCTGGGAAAAAAATTGATCTAAATCATAACTTTTTCTTAGTGGCACTGTTTAATTTCTATTATGCATTTGGATTACCCTTGCAGTTGAGTGAGAACTATTATGAAAATTATTTCTAAAGTAGAAAAGCAACAGTCCTTCATAGAAAAAATCATAATATGATAATCCACAGGATAGTAATATGCATTAACATAATTAAATACACAAAATGTATTCTAAATCATGTTATAGTTATTTTGTTCTAACAGTTAAATTTCAATGCTGAATGACCTGAAATTCCTCTTAAATGCAGAGCAGTGGTTCCCAGTCAGGGATGATTTTTATCCCCCCAGTGGAGAAATATCTCAAGACATGTTTAGTTGTCATGGCATGTGGCTGGTGTCTGGGGATTTTCACTGACATCAAATGGGTAGAGGTAAGGAATCTGCTAAATATCCTACACTGCATCCTCACATAAAGAATTATTTGGTCCTAAATGCAATTAGTGAGTGCTAAGTTTCAAATATCCTAATCCAGAGTTAATGTTATATAGCAAAAGCTCACTAGTAATAGTCTCCTTTTGAAATATATGTTTTTTTCCACATGTAAGAGGACACACAATTATAAAGTATAAAACTGAATTTATTTTAAAGTAAAACATAAAAATGTAAATGTAAAAAGTGAATGTGTTAGTCACTCAGTTGTGTACAACTCTCTGCAAACTCATGGACTGTAACCTGCCAGGATCCTCTGTCCAGGAAAGAATATTGGAGTGGGTTGCCATTCTCTTCTCCAGGGGATCTTCCCATCCCAGAGATGGAACACAGGTCTCCTGCATTGCATGCAGATTCTTTACTGTCTGAGCCAGTAGGGAAGACATCATAGTGATACACAATTGAAGTTTACTTTAAAAATTAAATTTCATGATAAAATGAAAAGTTCTGTATTTTAGAAGAAAAAAAAACATGACAGATAATTTGCAGTAGTTTTCTTAAGACTTTTATAATCTCTTCATGAATTTGTCTCAATGTAAGGAAATCGTATTGTAAAGTAAATGGTAATTATAAACACTTGGCTCCCTGATACAAAGAACTGACTCATTTGAAAAGACCCTGAGTCTGGGAAAGATTGAAGGCAGGAAGAGAAGGAGACAACAGAGGATGAAATGGTTGGATGGAATCACTGAATCAATGGACATAAGATTGAGTAAACTCCTGGAGTTGGTGATGGATAGGGAAGCCTGGTGTGATGTAGTCCATGGGGTAGCAAAGAGTAGGACATGAGTGAGTGACTGAACTTATTTCATGCCTAAAGTGAAAAATAGCTCAGTTCAGTTCAGTCGCTCAGTCATGTCCATTTCTGCAACCCCATGAATAGCAGCAGGCCAGGACTCCCTGTCCATCACCAACTCTCAGAGTTCACTCAAACTCATGTCCATCGAGTTGGTGATGCCATTCAGCCATCTCATCCTCTGTCATCCCCTTCTCCTCCTGCCCCCAGTCCCTCACAGCATCAGGGACTTTTCCAGTGGGTCAACTCTTCATATGAGGTGGCCAAAGTATTGGAGTTTCAGCCTCAGCATCAGTCTTTCCAATGAACACCCAGGACTGATCTCCTTTAGCATGGACTGGTTGGATATGACTGCAGTCCATGGGACTCTCAAAAGTCTTCTGCAACACCACAGTTCAAAAGCATCAATTCTTCAGTGCTCAGCTTTTTTCACAGTCCATACATGACCACTGGAAAATCCATAGCCTTGACAAGATGGACCTTTGTTGGCAAAGTAATGTCTCTGCTTTTCAATATGTTATCTAAGTTAGTCATAACTTTCCTTCCGAGGAGTAAGCTTCTTTTAATTTCATGGCTGCTATCATCATCTACAGTGATTTTGGAGCCCCCCAAAATAAAGTCTGACACTGTTTCCATTGTTTCCACATCTATCTGCAATGAAGTGATGGGACCAGATGCCATGATCTTAGTTTTCTGAATGTTGAGCTTTAAGCCAACTTTTTCACTCTCCACTTGCACTTTCATCAAGAGGCTTTTTAGTTCCTCTTCACTTTCTGCCATAAGGGTGGTGTCATCTGCATATCTGAGGTTACTGATATTTCTCCTGGCAATCTTGATTCCAGCTTGTGTTTCTTCCAGTCCAGCATTTCTCATGATGTACTCTGCATATAAATTAAATAAACAGGGTGACAATATACAGCCTTGACATACTCCTTTTCCTATTTGGAATCAGTCTGTTGTTCCATGCCCAGTTCTAACTGTTGCTTCCTGACCTGCATACAAATTTCTCAAGAGGCAGGTCAGGTGGTCTGGTATTCCCATCTCTTGAAGAATTTCCCACAGTTTATTGTGATCCACACAGTCAAAGGCTTTGGCATAGTCAATAAAGCAGAAACAGATGTTTTTCTGGAACTCTCTTGCTTTTTCCATGATCCAGTGGATGTTGGCAATTTGATCTCTGGTTCTTCTGCCTTTTCTAAAACCAGCTTGTACATCAGGAAGTTCATGGTTCACATATTGCTGAAGCCTGGCTTGGAGAATTTTGAGCATTACTTTACTAGCGTGTGAGATGAGTGCAATTGCGCAGTAGTTTGAGCATTCTTTGGCATTGCCTTTCTTTGGGATTGGAATGAAAACTGACCTTTTCCAGTCCTGTGGCCACTGCTGAGTTTTCCAAATTTGCTGGCATATTGAGTGCAGCACTTTCACAGCATCATCTTTCAGGATTTGAAATAGCTCAACTGGAATTCCATCACCTCCACTAGCTTCGTTTGTAGTGATGCTTTCTAAGGTCCACTTGACTTCACGTTCCAGGACATCTGGCTTAGGTCAGTGATCACACCATCGTGATTATCTGGGTCATGAAGATCTTTTTTGTACAGTTCTGTGTATTCTTGCCATCTCTTCTTAATATCTTCTGCTTCTGTTAGGTCCATACCATTTCTGTCCTTTATGGAGCCCATCTTTGCATGAAATTTTCCTTGGTATCTCTAATTGATTGTATATTTTTTAGAAATACTTTTCTCTCAGAACTTTGAACGTTTCCCCCATTGTTCTTATGTTTCTGGAATGGTCTGTTGCAAGAATTAATAGATATCAGTTCAATTTCAATTACTTTACATTTATAAGTAAGCTTTCATAATTTTTCTTTCTCTGGAAATAATTAGGATTTTCTGTTTTTCCCCCATTACTTTGTAAATTATGTGATGTGATATTGTTATTCCTTTCTTGTCCAAAGTCAACAATCAAAATGCTCATTAAATCGAGAAATTTGGGTTCTTTGTGTTCTTTATTTTTGGACAGTGTGTTCATTATGTAATTGAAAAATTACTTCTTTCAACTTTCTATGTTCTCTCTTATATCTTTCTAGAATTCCTATTAATTGCATGCTATATCTTTGAATTTATATAAAATACATTGTATGTGTTGCTTCAATCAGTCAATACATTTTTTTAAAAAAATTTAAAATGAATAAAAAGACTTTTACATTTATATGTATATTGCTAATTTTGAGATCTCCTTATTTTCCTATATTAGATGTAAGTTTTCATCTGGTCCATACTCTGAACAACAATGTGTCTTATAGAAAAGTGATACAGGTTAAACAAAAAAAAAAAAAAGAAAAAATTCCGTTTGTGTTTCTTTGAAAATGTCTTTATGTTGGTCTGAAAAGCATCTTAAATTGACTTTCATTTTTGAAGTAAATTTATATTCAATATAGAACTCTAGATTGAATTCAATTTTTATTTGTTTATTTGTCTTTCTTTTAGTATGGTAAAGACATTATTTTCTTGTCTTCAGAGTGACATCTTTTTCAGATGAAAAACTAGTAATAGCTCTTCTCTTGCTCTCCTGTATGTAATATCCCCATTTTCTCTGAGTGATTTTTCAATGCTTTTACTTTCTCTGGTTTCTTTAATTTAATTGTAGCTTGTCTATGTTGCATTGTTTGTGTTTATTCAAATGCTTTAGGTTGATTTACCTTCTTAAATGTATGGGCTTATCACCTTTCCATCAAGTTTGAAGCATTTTAAGCTATTACTTTTGAAAAAAACAAACAAAGAAACAAACTTTTGTTCTTTCTTCTTTCTATATTGCTATATTTTTTTCAGATTTTTTTTTTCTCTGCCTTCTGGACAGTTTCATTTTGACTAGTTCCTATTTCTACCCTGATAAATTTATTACTTTTCTTTTCTGCAGTACATAATTTTTAAGCAAATCCAGTGATTTTTAAAATTTCATATATTTTACTTTTTACTTAGAAGTTTCATTTTTCATTAGTTAAAAATGCAAATTCTCTCACCCCTTTATTTATAGTTTTCTTTAAATCTTTGAGTATATTTGTGAGAGCTATTTGAGACTGTCTTCTAATTCCATTATCTCAATCATACTAATAATAATCTGTTGAATATCAGAATAGTATTATTTTCCCTTAAGAGTACTAAACATATTTTTGGAAAACATTTCCTGTTTTTAAAGGATGAGCTTGGTTGTTTCATTAGCTCATTTATATGGTACACTTTAGACAATGTACCCTGCAAAGAACTCATCCATTGAATATTCCAAGTGTTCAATGTGAGTTCTCAAATTTGATGGACTAGAACTTGAACATCATTTTGGCCTTGCGTGTGCACTGGTAATTGTTGATGTTACAGTTCCATGGTTGTTCTTTGCCCAGTCTTATTGAATTTCACAAGATGCAGGCACTAATTTTACTCAGGGAAAGAATTAAAAGGAAGCATGTGCCAATTTTGACTATGTTTTCTCTGTGTTGTTCCCTCTAGTATTAACTGCAAATTCAGCTAATTGCTTGTTTCCCACCCTAATTCTAACATCTCTCACTTCACATACTTCATATTGCCTATTTTCTGTATTAATAGTTACAACTATTTTTTCTTAATTGAAGTTATTTGCCTTTTGATATTGTGTATTTTTCCCTGTAAAAATGCTTAAATTTGTAATTTTTGGTTGAATTCATTAGCCTTTCTTACTACTTCTACTTTTTGAACTTTAGAAAATGTTTTACCTTCCAAAATATCTAAAAATTGTTATGTTTTTCTAATATATTTTGATTTGCTGCATCTTAAAATATGTCTTTGATTCTTTGGAATTTTTCATAATGTTCTTTGTGAGAGATAAATCCGATTTAATTTCCCAATATGACTAATTGCTTGATCTAACATCATTTTTAAAACAGCTTATTATTTCTCTCTAAAATGATAAACCTCTTTTTCTCACTGATGTGCACTTTAACACCTGCAGTTGTGTGTTTTGTGTTTCTCTTTCCAGATGATGTTCCTAATTAAATACTAGTTTATTCCATATAATTAATTCTACATATTTGTCCTAAACAATGTATAATATATGGAAATCTCTCAAAAATTATTTACTAAGTGAGTATAAACTTTCATACTTATCTATATAAACAGGAAAACAATCTATTCTTGATATAAACACAATTCATCAATTCTAAGACTGGATAAGAACACATAGTATCTTTTTTCCCCAATTTTGTTGATATATAATATACATGCAACAGATAATCACAATAACACTAGGAAACATTCATTATCTCATATAGATACAAAATAAAACAAGTTTTCTTTCTTTTGATGAGAACTGTTAGGTTTTAATCTAACTTTCAACAATGTTCATTATATTAATGATGTTGTACCTTACACTACTGGTGCTTATTTATCTTGTAACTGGAACCTAGTACTTTTTGACATCCTTCCTCTGATCCCTCTCTCATCCACATCTCTATTAACAACAAACCTGATGTCTTTCTTCAATGAGTTTGCTTATTTTTATTTTATTTATTTATTTATTTTATTTTTTACTTTACAATATTGTATTGGTTTTGCCATACATCAACATGAATCTGCCATGGGTGTACATGTGTTCCCCATCCTGAACCCTCTCCCCGCTCCCTCCCCACACCAACCCTCTGGGTCATCCCAGTGCACAAGCCCCAAGCATCCATTTGAAGGAACACATAGCAATATAAACTCTCAGAAAAAAATGTTAAACAAATTACCCATATTTTCTCTTATTGATGTTTTATTATTTAGAATTCATTACATACTTACATTTTATGCATATATATTTTATCATTTCTGTGCAATAATAAAAAATAAACAAAATAAATTGCTTAAGACAGAGGCTAGCAAATATTTTCTGTAAAATCAGATAGTAAATATTTAAGAGTCTGTGGCCAGAAGGTCTCAGTACAAACACTCAAAGCTGCCACTGTAGCAAGAAGTGCCCATAGACAAACACAAAATGCAATCTAACAGACATGGATGTGTTCTATTTTTTTTTTTTCACAGAAACTGATAATAGCTGGAATCTGATTTCTGGCCATACTTCACAAAGTCCTGGGGAGAAAAAAAAAAAAAAAAAAAAAACTCCCAAACTACTAACATTCACTTTCCAAAATTTCAGAATTGTTATTGACTCAGGATCATTAACAATTATGTTTTCTATACAATATCTTATTCTGATCCATCAAAATGCTTTTGATGAAGCATCATTCAAAAAAGCATGTTCCATATGGTTTTAAGCAAAATGTGCAATAGAAATATAATGTGAGAAACATATGTAATTTTACTTATAATACACTAAAATGTAAAACATATTAAATTAAACAATATTGTATTTTATTTATCACAGTATAAACCAACTTTTCTTTTTATCAATAATAAATTTAAAAGTTCCAGGAAAAAAAAAAAAAGAAAATTTAAGAATTCCAGAAAAATATCTACCTCTGCTTTATTGACTACTCTAAAGCCTTTGACTGTATGGATAACAGCAAACTGTGGAAAATTCTTCAAGAGATGGGAATATCAGACCACCCTACCTGACTCCTGAGAAATCTGCATGCAGGTGAAGAAGCAACAGTTAGAACTGGACATGGAACAACAGACTGGTTCAAAATTGGAAAAGGAATACATCAAGGCTGTATATTGTCACTCTGCTTGTTTAACTTATATGCAGAATACATCATGTGAAATGCCAGGCTGGATGAAGCACAAGCTGGAACCAAGATTGCTGGGAGAAATATCAATAACCTCAGATATGAAGATGACACCACCCTTATGGCAGAAAGTGAAGCGGAACTGAAGAGCCCCTTGAAGAAAGTGAAAGAGGAGAGAGAAAAAACTGGCTTAAAACCCGACATTCGAAAAGCAAAGATCATGGCATCAAGATGCATCACTTCATGGCAAATATATGGGGAAACAATGGAAAGAGTGACAGGCTATATTTTTCAGGCTTCACAATCACTGCAGATGGTAACTGAAGCCATGAAATTAAAAGATACTTACTCCTTGGAAGAAAAGCTATGATCAACCTAGACAGCATATTAAAAAGCAGAAACATTACTTTGCCAACAAATGTCCATGTGGTCAAAGTTATGGTTTTTCCCATAATCATGTATGGATGTGAGAGTTGGACTACAAAGAAAGCTGGATGCTGAAGAATTGATGCTTTTGAGCTGTGGTGATGGAGAAGACTCTTGGGAGTTCCTTGGACTGCAAGAAGATTGAACAGTCAATCCTAGGGGAAGTCAGTCCTGAATATTCATTGAAGTACTGATACTGAAGATGAAGCTCCAATACTTTGGTGACCTGATGGGAAGAACTGACTCACTGGAAAATACCCTGATGCTGGGAAAGATTTAAGGCAGGAGGAAAAGGGGACAACAGAGGATGAGACAGTTGGATGGCATTACCACCTCGATGGACATGAGTTTAAGCAAGCTCTGGGAGTTGGTGATGGACAGGGAAGCCTGGTGTGCTGCAGTCCATGAAATCGCGAAGAGTTGGACAAAACTGAATGACTGAACTAAACTGACATACTAATTTTTTAGATTTGGTGAATATTTTTTGCTTACATCATATTTTAATCTATGCTAAGTGCATATCAAATGCTACATACCCACAAGCAGATAGTCATTATAGTTCCCTGGAGGATGAGTCTAAAGAATATTCTTCAAAGCCTCTAAGGCAAATTCTGCAAATTTTGAACGTTTTATTTTCCCCAAAAATGTCCAATGGAAAGTTTTTCAGATATAAGCTGGACTTCTTTTTGTTATCCAATTTGTTCTTAAATGCTTCATGACTGAATTCTTGAGAAATGAAGTGTCTGGTCACACCACCAGGAATTAAAATTTTGATGCCTCTGCCATGTAGCTAACAGTTATTTTAAGATGTCATGTGTAGATCTAAAATGTGAAAACTTTTACTTCATAAAGTGATAAAAGACTGTAGTTTTTACCTCCCAAAATACATGACTGTTATTAAGTAATTTTAGAGATTGGCTTGTCATCTCTCTTCCCTTTCTTTTCTCTTAATATATGAAATACATGCATATATAGAGTTTGTGTGTGTATACACATACATATTTACATATGGCTAAGAAGAGAGAAGAAAAATCTATTCTGCCTTTATTATTTAATGGTGATATAATATTTAGGAACAATTCTAGTTTGCTCTTTCAAAAAGGACCATTGCAATGCAATCCTCTCCTTTTAATCACATTATTACCAGTCATCTTTCTTTCCTGGGTCTCACTTTCTCAAATGAAAAGTAGTGTGAACATTATATTTTTCAATGTAAGAATCATTTACTAACACATGGTGACTATTTAATAAGCTAACTGCATGAAATACAACTCCATTAATAGAAGATCTTCATACAAAATTAAAATTAAAAACTCTAATTCAGTATTAACAGTGGTTCTTAGAATGACAGGATGTGATATCAGCCAGAGGTAAATAGAACTTTGTTGCTAAACAGGAACTTAGAGTGTTATTTTTTTTTTTTTTTAATCAAATTGTGAGTTTATGCTCCAGCTGAGAGTTACATATTTAAAAGCTAATATATGCTATAAATTTTTTCAACAGTGCAAGCGTGAATGAGTATTAACCTCTTGAACTGTTGTTTGTTGTCATGCTTATTACAAGAGTTAAGAGAGAAGAAGAGATATTAATAAAATATTTCTCTTGGTTCTTTCTGTTCAAGAGAACAATTGGCTTATTAACTATATTTTTTCCCCTTGCTTTACATTTGTACTCTTTTCCTTGACATCTAAAGCTTTTATTTTTGCTCTTTACTTAGCAAAATCCATATATCATACAGTTAAGCATAAACAGTAAATTATATAGAGTACTCACTTTCCATCCAGATTCCATCCTTTCCAGTTTCCATCCAGGCACATATTCAAGTACATTTGTGTCCTTTCTGATGTTGGTGTTGTTCAATAGGTAAGTAAGTCGTGTTTGACTCTTTGCAACCTCATGAGCTGCAGCATGCCAGGATTTCCTTGTCCACGATCTCCTGAAATTCGTTCAAACTCATGTCCATTGAGTCAGTGATGCCATCGAACCATCTCATCTTCTGTTGTCCCCTTCTTCTTTTTCCCTCAATCTTTCACAGCATCAGTCTTTTCCAATGACTTGGCTCTCTGCATTAGGAAGCCAAAGTATTACACCTTCAGTTTCAGCATCAGTCCTTCCAATGAATACTCAGGGTTGATTTATTTTAGGATTGACTAGTTTGATGTTCTTTCTGTCCAAGGGACTCTCAAGAGTCTTCTCCATCACTGCAGTTTGAAAGCATCAATTCTTCAGCACTCAGCCTGAAGAATGTGATTAATCAGGTGATCCATTTGTCTTTTTGTGAACCAATTCCTCTATATTTAATTAGAAGCCTCTATAAATGAGGGCAAAATATTTCCATTGAAAATGATTATAAAATAATGAGTACAGTTGTTTAAAAAACAAAACAAAAAAAAAAAAAACTTGAGTACATTTACCTACTGAAGAGGTTGAACCAAGCTTAAATTGCCAGGAAAAGTTGTGACATTATTCATGCCAGAAGAGACTAAATCTCTCCCTTTGGCCCAATGCCTCTTAGCATTTGGAAGCTGATATTTCTAGGTTAACGCCTATCAATAACTACCATCCATATCCAGACATCCTGATGGAAGAGTGTAAATTTCATCCCCCATCAAGTTTATTTCTATGCCTACTTTATGACACAGAAGACCAGACCAATGGGAGAGTGTGAAAGATTCCTATACTTAAACACAAAAGCACTCACTAAATGAATCCATCAAATTGCACAGAGACTAGAGTGCCCATAAAATAATGAAAGGATGAGGGGCTCATTTAAAATTCTTCATATTGCATCATATGTCTTCTCTTGCTGATCTATGACTTGTAATTATGTCTATCACACATTAAAATCTCTCCCTAACACATTAAAATCTCTCCCTAACCAATGGGAGAGTGTGAAAGATTCCTATACTTAAACACAAAAGCACTCACTAAATGAATCCATCAAATTGCACAGAGACTAGAGTGCCCATAAAATAATGAAAGGATGAGGGGCTCATTTAAAATTCTTCATATTGCATCATATGTCTTCTCTTGCTGATCTATGACTTGTAATTATGTCTATCACACATTAAAATCTCTCCCTAACACATTAAAATCTCTCCCTAAGTTGTGAAATATTGTTGAATTCTTCCTGAGTTGCCATGCACAACAGGTGGCATTCCACAAGGTAGCTATGTTGTAGCATGGGCAGTCCCACTACAGAGATGCACGGTACCTTTCTAGAGAAAAATATATTTGAAATAAACAGGAATATTCAACATTTTGACAGTGAGAACATTAAGAATACTGTTTGGCATTTGTAATTCTTTAGTTTTTTCTTTTTTTTAAGAAAAAGGTGAAGCATATGTTTCATGTGCATATCAATCAATTAAATATCTGCTGCTTTAATTTGAGCTTAATGTTATTGTGTTTGTAGAATTTGGAAGTTGAGAATTATAAAAATTATGCTAGCCATCTGGAATATTTTCTGGTTAATCCTTATGACATCTGTCTATTTTCTACACTTGTATAGAAGAGTATAAAAGATGGAAGGCATTTATTAAAACCCTTTAAGCTATGTTCAGTTTATTTCTGTCAGGAATCATTAAGATACACACAATGTTTATGTATGTGTGTGTGTGTATATATGTGTATATATATATAAAACTTCTGATGTTTCCTGAGGTTAACTAAATGTTGCAAAAATTCAATATCAATGTTCTTCTCAGAAGTTTACAAGTTTCTTCCTAGTCTTTACTCATTAAAAATAGCACCCAAGTAATATTCATGTCTTTAGGAAACTAATAACAATAATAACAACAACAACAAAAAAAAACTATTTTCTTTTTTAAATATTTTGTAATTAATAACTGTCACCACCACCTCTGGTAATAATAAAAACAAATATTAATGAGTCATTGGTTTATCAATGAACATTGTGTAACTGATTTAAATTTGGCAATTGCATAAGAGAATATACCTGGCACTCACACATAAGATCACAAAAAGGCAGCACCTGTTTAGAAAACAACATTTTTTGCCAACAGGTTAAAGTTTGCAAGTCTAATCATCTGCTCCTTTACATTGCTTGATCAAACAGATTTCAAATTAAGGCTTTGCCATCCATTTCAAGGGTTTAATGAGAAAATGCTAGTGAGTTTGACAATCTAGCTTCCTATTATTTGCATTCGAACAATCAGTATCTGCAACCACATGAAGATTTTTTTAGGATATTCAGATACTGACAAAAAGAAATTATGAAAATTAAAATACGATCTGTCCTGCATTAGAAGTGTTTAGTCATAATTTTGCTCTTGGAGAAATAACTACTATTGCATTTATTGATCAAAATGTTTAGGCTTGGGTTCACCAACTTGTTTGATATAATTTCAGAGATAAAAAATTCTATTAAATCTGAATTTGCATAACTGACAAAACATTATTTAAAAGTACTGAGCATCTATTAAATCTCTAAGAAAAGCTACATTCAGTGTTCCTTTGTCTTAACTTGGATCAGTTAAGTTGACTAGAAACACATTTACAATGCACCCTTCTGGGATTGTAAACTTAAGTCATAGAAGCAAGCTGATGTTATTCGAGATTTACCCTCATTTTCTACTTGTTTTATTTATTTTTATTATATGTTTTCAAATTATTTTCCCATTTAGGTTGTTACTGGGTGATACAGTAGGTCCTTGTTGTTCATCCATTTTAACTGTAGCAGTGTGTTGGATGTGTAACCCAAGCTCCATTACTAGCCCTCTCCTCCTCCACCTTCCTCCTTGGCAGCCATAAGTTTGATCTCTAAGTCTGTGTCTGTTTCCATTTCATAAATAAGTTCATGGTATAATCTACTTGTTTTAATATCTGCTTGTTTTCAGAAGTGTTGGCCCTTGAAAGCATTAGTCACTCAGTCATGTCTGCTTCTTTGCAATCCCATCAACAGTAGCCCACCAGGCTCCTCTGCCCATGGAATTCTCCAGGCAAGAATGCTGGAGTGAGTTTCCATTCCCTTCTCCAGGGGATCTTTCTGACCCAGGGATTGAAACCAGGTCTCCTGCATTGCAGGCAGATTGTTTACTATATGAGCCACTTGGGACCTGATTCCAAATGTGATACTTCTATCTAGGTTTATAACAGTGGTCTCTCCGAGAGTGTTTATTTACTTAGCTAGCTTATAGTAGGGACTATCAGAAGAAGAAGAGATTAAGAAGAGGTGGCAAGAATACTTAGAAAAATGGTGCAATAAAGGTCTTAGTGACCCAGATAATCATGATGGTGTGATCATTCACCTGGAGCCAGACATCCTGGAGTGTGAAGTCAAGTGGGCCTTAGGAAGCATTTGAATCAGTTCTAATGAGGTGGATGAAACTGGAGCCTATTATACAGAGTGAAGTAAGCCAGAAAGAAAAACACCAATACAGTATACTAACGCATATATATGGAATTTAGAAGGATGGTAACAATAACCCTGTATACGAGGCAGCAAAAGAGACACTGATGTATAGAACAGTCTTTTGGACTCTGTGGGAGAGGGAGAGGGTGGGATGATTTGGGAGAATGGCATTGAAACATGTATAATATCATATATGAAACGAGTCATCAGCCCAGGTTCAATGCACGATACTGGATGCTTGGGGCTGGTGCACTGGGACGACCCAGAGGGATGGTATGGGGAGGGAGGAGGAGGAGGGTTCAGGATGGGGAACACGTGTATACCTGTGGCAGATTCATTTTGATATATGGCAAAACCAATACAATATTGTAAAGTTAAAAAATAAAATAAAATTTTAAAAAAGGAAGCATTACTACAAACAGAGCCAGTGGAGGTGATGGAATTCCAGCTGAACTATTTTACATTCTAAAAGATGATGCTGTGAGAGTGTTGCACTCATTATGCAAGCAAATTTGGAAATCTCAGCTGTGGCCACAGGACTAAAAAAGTTCAGTTTTCATTCCAATGATAAAGATGGTAATGACAAACAATGTTCAAATTATGGCACAATAGCACTTTTTCACATGCTAACAAGGTTATGCTCAAAATCCTTCAAACTAGGCTTCCATAGAAAGTGAACGGAGACCTGCCAATGTTCAAGTTGGATTTAGAAAAGACAGAGGAAATGAAAATCAAATTACCAACATCCACTGAATCAGAGAAAGCAAGATAATTCTAGGAAAGCATCTGTTTCTGCTTCAGTGACTACGCTAAAGCCTTTTAAAGCATGTATCAAAACAAAATGTGGAAAACTCTTAAAGAGATGGAAATACTTTACTTGCCTCCTGAGAAAGCTGTATGCATGTCAAGACAATGGTTAGAACCAGACATGGAAAAACAGACTGGTTCAAAATTGGGAAGGGAGTACATCAAAGGTGCATATTGTGACCCTCCTTACTTAACTTCTGTGCAGAGTACATCATGCAAAAGTCCAGGCTAGATGAATTGCAAGCTGGAATCAAGATTGCTGGGAGAAATATCAGTAACTTCAGATATGCAGATGATGCCATCCTAATGGCAGATGATGTCACCCTGATGGCAGAAAGTAAGGAGGAAATAAAGAGCCTCTTGATGAAGGTGAAAGAGGAGAGTGAAAAAAACTGGCTTAAAGCTCAACATTCAAAAAACTAATATCATGGCATCCAGTCCCATCATTTCATGTAAGACAGATAGGGGGGAAACAATGGAAACAGCGACAGACTTTATTTTCTTGGTCTCTAAAACCACTGTGGATTGTGATTTTAGCCATGAAATTAAAAGAAACTTGCTCCTTGGAAGAAAATCTATGAAAAACATAGAGTATTAAAAAGGAGAAAATCACTTTGCTGACAAAGGTCCATGTAGTCAAACCTATAGTTTTCCAGTAGTCATGTACTGATGTAGAAATGGACCATAAAGATGGCTGACTGCCGAAGAATTGACGCTTTTGAACTGTGATGTTGGAGAAGACTCTTGATAGTCCATGGGCAGGAAGGAGATCAAACCAATCCACCCTCAATGAAAGCAACCCTGAATATTCATTGGAAGGACTGATGCTGAAGCTCTAAACTTTGGCCACCTGATGTGAAGAGCCAATTCATTGATAAAGATCCTAGTGCTTGGAAAAATTGAAGGCATGAAGAGAAGTGATGACAGAGGATGAGATGGTTGGATGCTATCACTGTCTCATTGGACATGAGCAAACAGAGTTTGAGCAAACTCTGGGAGATAATGAAGAACAAACCTAGACAGTGTATTAAAAAGTAGAGACATTAGTTTGCCAATAAAGGCTTGCGTAAAGCTATGGTTTTTCTAATAGTCATGTATGAATGTGATAGCTGGACAATAAAAAAGGCTGTGCACAGAAGAATTGATGCCTTCAAACTGTTGTGCTGGAGAAGACTCTTGAGAATCCCTTGGACAGCAAGGCCATCAAACCAGTCAATCCTAAAGGAAATCAACCCTGGATATTCATCAGAAGGACTGATGCTGAAGCTGAAGGTCCAATAATTTGGTCAGCTGATTAGAATAATCAAACTATTAGAAA
Source organism: Bos indicus x Bos taurus (assembly GCF_003369695.1). Classification (NCBI taxonomy): domain Eukaryota; kingdom Metazoa; phylum Chordata; class Mammalia; order Artiodactyla; family Bovidae; genus Bos; species Bos indicus x Bos taurus. The sequence continues at coordinate 73,176,981 of NC_040090.1, forward strand.
ATACCCTGATGCTCTGCAAGATTGAAGACAGGAGGAGAAGGTGATGACAGAGAATGAGATAGATGGATGGTATCAGGGACTCAATGGACATGAGTTTGAGCAAACTTCAGGAGATGGTAAAAGACAGGGAAGCCTGGTGTACTGCAGTCCATGGGATCTTAAAGAGTTAGATATGACTTAATAACTGAACAACAAGCTTATATTTAGTATGCATATAATTACAAAGTCAGAAGATCTTCAATTTTCTTAGTCAAGAAATATTCACTTGGGAAGTTGCCTAAATCTTATCCTGTTTTGGTTATGGTGTTTAGTTGCTATGCTGTGTCTGACTCTTTTGAACCCATGGACTGTAGCCCACCAGGTTCTTCTGTCCATGAGATTTCTGAATACTGGATTAGGTTGCAGTTTCCTTCTCCAGGGGATCGTTCCATCCCAGGAATCAAACCTGTGTCTCCTGCACTGGCAGATGGATGCTTTACCATTGAGCCACCAGTGAAGCCCAAACCCTATCCTAATAGAAACCTAATGCTACTTGGCTTCTGCTTAATCACACAAACACTACTCCCACTAAAAGCTTCCATTAAGCTAGAAGAGAAGAAATTATTGCCTTATTTTTAAGACTTCCAAGATGAATTGATATAAAACACAAGATGAATAATAAGTATTTCCTGTCACTCATAAATAGACTCAAAACTAGGAAGAGTGAGAAAGTGTTTATTAGTCTTGAGTAAGTGTGGCTACAAGCATTTTGTAAACAGGCCACCTATAACTATAATGAAAAGTATGTCTTCACGTGACTCTAGGTGTTGGAAAACAATATTTGATATCCAATATTTCCATACCACCAACATATTAGACAAGGGAATTTCTTCCATGTCATGGAAATTTTTCCTCTGGATTTATTTATATATTTTTGTAACTGTAAATGATATTAACCCACATAAAAAAATAAAGATTCATAAATTTTATTACATTTTCTTAACAAAATGGCTCTGTATTTTATGAGTTTTCAGTATCTTAAGTTTAAAAAGTAGGATGGTAAAAAAAGAAAAAAAAGTAGGATGGTAGAATATTCAATAGGATTAGTTCATGCACTAAGTTGTGTCTGACTCTTTGAGACCCCATGGACTGCAGCATGCCAGGCCTCCCTATCCATCACCAACACCTGGAGTTTACTCAGACTCATGTCCATTGAGTCGATGATGCCATCCAACCATCTCATTCTCTGTTGTTCCTCTCCTCCCACCTTCAATCTTTCCCAGCATCAAGATATTTTCCAGTGAGTCAGTTCTTTGCATCAGGTGGCCAAAGTATTGGAGGTTCAGTCTCAGGATCCATCCTTCCAATGAATATTCAGGACTGATTTCTTTAGGATGGACAGGTTGGATTCCCTTGCAGTCCAAGGGATTCTCAAGATTCTTCTCCAACACCACAGTTCAAAAGCATCAATCTTTTGGCGCTCAGCTTTCTTTGTAGTCCAAGTCTCACATCCATACATGACTACTGGAAAAATCATAGCTTTGACTATATGGTCCTTTGTTGGCAAAGTAATGTCTCTGCTTTATAATATGTTGTCTAGGTGGGTCACAGCTTTTCTTCCAAGGAGCAAGCATCTTTTAATTTCATGGCTGCAGTCACCATCTGCAGTGATTTTGGAGCTCAAGAAAATAAATTATGTCACTGTTTCCATTGTTTCCCCATCTATGTGCCATGAACTGATGGACCAGATGCCATTGTCTTAGTTTTCAGAATGTTGAGCTTTAAGCCAACCTTTTCACTCTCCTCTTTCACTTTCATCAAGAGGCTCTTTAGTTCTTCTGCACTTTCTGCCACAAGGCTGGTGTTATCTGCATTTCTGAGGTTATTGTTATTTCTCCTGGCAATCTTGATTCCAGCTTGTGCTTCATCCAGCTGAGCATTTCTCATGGTGTACTCTGCATATAAGTTAAATTAGTAGGGTGACAATATACAGCCTTGATGTACTCCTTCTCCTATTTGGAACCAGTCTGTTGTTCCATGTCCAGTTCAAACTGTTGCTTCCTGACCTGCATGCAGATTTATCAAAAGGCAGATCAGGTCATCTGGTATTCCCATCTCTTTAAGAATTTTCCACACTATGTTAGATCCACATAGTCAAAGACTTTGGTATAGTCAATAAAGCAGAAGTAGATGTTTTTCTGGAACTCTCTTGCTTTTTCGATGATTCACTGGATGTTGGTAATTTGATCTCTTGTTTCTCTGCCTTTCCTAAATCTAGCTTGAACATCTGGAAGGTCACCATTCATGTACTGATGAAGCCTGGCTTGGAGAATTTTGAGCATTTACTAGCATATGAGATGTGGTCAATTGTGCTGTCGCTTGAACATTTTTTGGCATTACCTTTCTTTGGGACTGGAATGAAAACTGACCGTTTCTAGTCCTGTGGCCACTGCTGAGTTTTCCAAATTTGCTGGCAAATTGAGTGAAGCACTTTCCCAGCATCATCTTTTAGGATGCAAAACAGCTCTACTGGAATTACATCACCTCCACCAGCTTTGTTCATAGTGATGCTTCCTAAGGCCCACTTGACTTCACATTCCAGAATGTCTGGCTCTAGGACAGTGATCACACCATCATGATTATCTGGCTCATGAAGATCTTTTTTTTTTTTTTTTTTGTATAGTTCTTCTGTGTATTCTTGTCGCCTCTTCTTAATTTCTTCTGCTTCTGTTAGATCCATACCATTTCTGTCCTTTATTGAGCCCATCTTTGCATGAAAAATTCCCTTGTTATCTCCATTTTTTTTGAAGAGAACTCTAGTCTTTCCCATTCTGTTGTTTTCCTCTATTTCTTTGCACTGATCACTTAGGAATTATTTCATAGCTCTGCTTCCTATTCTCTGGCTCTGCATCCAAATGGGTGTATCTTTCCTTTCCTTCTTTCCTTTCACTTCTTATCTTTTCATAGCTATTTGTAAGACCTCCTCAGACAACTATTTTGCCTTTTTGCATTTCTTTTTCTTGAAGATGGTCTTGCTGTACAGTATCACAAACCTCCATCCATAGTTTTTCAGACACTTTGTCTATTAAATCTAATCCCTTGAATCTATTTCTCATTTCCATTGTATAATGGGAACGGATTTGATTTGGGTCATACCTAAATGGTCTAGGGGTTTTCCCTACCTTCTTCAATTTAAGTCTGATTTTGGCAATAAGGAGTTCATGATCTGAGCCACAGTCAGCTCTGATTCTTGTTTTTGCTGATTTTATAGACCTTCTTCATCTTTGGCTGCAAATAATATAATCAACTTGATTTCAGTATTGACCATCTAGTGATGCCCATGTGTAGAGTCTTCTCTTGTGTTGTTGGAAGAGGGTGTTTGCTATGACCAATGCATTCTCTTGGCAAAACTCTATTAGCCTTTGCTCTGTTTCATTCTGTACTCCAAGGCCAAATTTACCCTTTTCCCCAGGTATTTCTTGACTTCCTACTTTTTCATTCCAGTCCCCTATAATGAAAAATTCATCTTTTGTGGGGGTGCTAGTTCTAGAAGGTCTTGTAGGTCTTCAAAGAACCATTCAATTTCAGCTTCTTCAGCATTACTGGTCAGAGCATGGACTTGGATTAATATGATATTGAATGGTTTGCCTTGGAAATGAACAGAGATCATTTCAGACTCTTTTGTTGATTATGATGGCTACTCCATTTCTTCTAAGGGATTCTTGCACAGAGTAGTAGATATAATGGTTACCTGAGTTAAATTCACCCATTCCAGCCCATTTTATATCGCTGATTCCTAAAATGTCAAAATTCACTCTGGCCATCTCCTGTTTGACCACTTTCTGTTTGCCTTGATTCATAGACCTAGCATTCCAGGTTCCTGTGCAATATTATTCTTTAGGTAGGATATTATTTAGCTGCAATAAGACAAAAAATTAATATATTCCTCAAGCTCATTAGTTTGATTTTTATATTTTTCACTTAGACTGTCCATGCATACTAGTCTGGCACAAGACTCTTCAACTTGTGTATTGTGTGGGCTTCTCAGGTGCCTTAGTGGTGGAGTGTATACCTGCCAATGCAAGAGACACAGGTTCAATCCCTGGGTTGGGAAGATCCCCTGGGGGAGGAGATGATAGTTCACTCTTGCCTGGAAAATTCCACAAACAGAAAAGCCTGGCAGGCTTTAGTCCATGGTGTCACAAAGAGTCAAACGTGACTTAGTGACTAAACAGCAAGTGTAGCTTGTGCAGTTTATTCAATGTGTGGTTTTATGTCTTCACTTTTTTTTCTTTTTGGCATGTCCACCTTGGGGATTTCCAAGTATGAAATTATGCCCTTATTTGTTGTCATAATTTCCTAATTCTACACTTTCACGATGACCACTCAATTATACAGCAATTCAGAACCACAGAAATGATCTAAAATGATCATGAATAAATTCATTTTATGCAACTGGGACTAGGCATTTAGAAACACTATAGCATTTAAATTAACATTTAGTTAGTTTCCTTAAACTTACAGTCCTTAGAATCCTTAAACAATCCTTAGAATAGGTGTTAGAAAACATCCAAATTTCCACAATTCTGCTACTTCCATTCTTCACAGATTCTCTAACAGCACTATTTATGTAGAAGATAGAAAATATCTAAAAGTTCTCTAAGTTCTAAATTCGTTATTGTCTTGATTATCTGGTCTTCATCAGAAAACATTTTTTAAATGATTATGCATTCTCTTTCTACACATGGCAATCATCTGTCTGAGACACAAAGTATCATACCTGAACCTTGCTTTTTGTCATCTTTTAAAAATTTGCCTATTTGAAGTCCTTGAATCTAATTTTTATCTATTTTTCCAAATAATTTCCTATAACATTGCAAGAATGATTTTCAGAAACATTAGCTTACATCTTCTATGTCAATGAGCTCTCTATGTTGCTGCTGCTGCTAAGTTGCTTCAGTCGTGTCTGACTCTATGTGACCCCATAGACAGCAGCCTACCAGGCTCCACCATCCCTGGGATTATCCAGGCAAGAACACTGGAGTGGGTTGACATTTCCTTCTCCAATGCATGAAAGTGAAAAGTGAAAATGAAGTCGTTCAGTTGTGTCCGACTCTTAGCGACCCCATGGACTGCAGCCTACCAGGTTCCTCCATCCATGGGATTTTCCAGGCAAGAGTACTGGAGTGGGTTGCCATTGCCTTCTCCAGAGCTCTCTATAGCAACATTGTAAATCTGATATTCCAAAATAGACTTCTTACAAAATATGTAACAATGTCAGAAAAACTGTAACAATGCTTTTAGAGTGTGGATGACCCAACAAGATGATAACTCTTCTAAAGCCAAAGGATTTATAGGAGAATATGACTAGAAAGGTCAGCAGGCATCAGGGTTAATATTTCACCAATACCTTAGAGCTTCAATTTTTTTAATCATGTCATAAACCTAAAGTTAATTAATGAAAAATTTGTGGATTTATATCAGATGTTTAATGCACTCAGACAAAGCAGAAAAGAAATAATGATAATAATATTTCTACCAGAGGCTTACACAGTTCTGTCAGATATCAATCTGAACATTTAGGAGAAAAATTATAAATGTTTCTTCTTAGAATTTGAATAATGACTATATTAGTGTGAGGTTAGAATTAACTCTATTGTTATGTTCTGAAAACAAAACGTAACATGAATCTATAAAGCAAATTCAGTTCCGTTCAGTTCAGTTGCTCAGTCGTGTCCTATTCTTTGTGACCCCATGAATTGCAGCACACAAAGTCACCCTGTCCATCACCAACACCCAGAGTTCACTCAGACTCACATCCATCGAGTCAGTGATGCCATCCAGCCATATCATCCTCTGTCGTCTCTTTCTCCTCCTGCCCCCAATCCCTCCCAGCATCAGAGTCTTTTCCAATGAGTCAACTCTTCACATGAGGTGGCCAAAGTACTGCAGTTTCAGCTTTAGCATCATTCCTTCCAAAGAAATCCAAGAGCTGATCTTCAGAATGGACGGGTTGTATCTTCTTGCAGTCCAGGGGACTCTCAAGGTTTTTCTCCAACACCAGAGTTCAAAAGCATCAGTTCTTAGACAGTCATCTTTCTTCACAGTCCAACTCTCACATCCATACATGACCAGAGGAAAAACCATAGCCTTGACTAGATGGACCTTTGTTGGCAAAGTAATGTCTCTGCTTTTGAATATGTTATCTAGGTTGGTCGTAACTTTCCTTCCAAGGAGTAAGCGTCTTTTAATTTCATGGCTGTAGTCACCATCTACAGTGATTGTGGAGCCCAAAAAAATAAAGTATGACACTGTTTCCACTGTTTCCCCATCTATTCCCCATGAAGTGATGGGACTACATGCCATGATCTTCGTTTTCTGAATGTTGAGCTTTAAGCCAACTTTTTCACTCTCCACTTTCACCTTCATCAAGAGTCTTTTAGTTCCTCTTCACTTTCTGCCATAAGGGTGGTGTCATCTGCATATCTGAGGTTATTGATATTTCTCCCAGCAATCTTGATTCCAGGTTGTGTTTCTTCCAGTCCAGGGTTTCTCATGATGTACTCGGCGCATAAGTTAAATAAGCAGGGTGACAATATACAGCCTTGATGTACTCCTTTTCCTATTTGTAACCAGTCTGTTGTTCCATGTCCAGTTCTAACTGTTGCTTCCTGACTTGCATAAAGTAAATTAGGCCTGTATAAACAGAAATTTACTGGTAAAATGGTAACTCAGCAAACTTACTTTCAAATATGCAAAGAAAAGAACACAATTTTAGAAAGATTAAAACTGAAGGAAAATTTAAGCCCAAAGCTCATTTATGTCACTTCCGAAACATATACTTTGATAAGAAAAGTTTGTCTTTTACAAAAGGAAAAACTGAAAAGTAAGGCAAAGAGCTGTACATAATAGTAAAACAGGAATAAATTAATCCAAATATCAATCATATAATGTAATAACTATAATACATTGTATTATTATATATCAATATTATTATTATATTACTGTATCACTTATCGATTGCTGCCTAACTTATCACTGAAAAGTTTACCAACCTGAAACAACAATAATGATTTTTTATCTCACACTCTTTGTGGGACAGTAACTTAAGGGTGATATAGTTGGGCAGCTATGATAAGCTCTCTCGTGAGATTGCAGTCAGATGTTGGCTGGGGCTACAGTCTTCAAAAAGATTTATCTCCAAGTTTCCCCCCCCCCACATTGTTAACAAGCTTGTTTTTTTTTCCTGCGGGTCGCTCCACTATGCCTCATGAACATCCCCATGGCATGACTGCTGGTTGCTCCCATGATAAGAAATCTGGAGACCAAGGCAGAGACTGAAATCCCTTTTATATCCTAGCCCTGGAAATCACACTCAGTTACATTCATAGTTTTCTATTGATCACAGAACAATAAGTGAAGTCCTTAAAATTGGTGAAAAATTACACTGATTTTAAGAAGACTCAAGATTATGAAAATAGTCTTTCCCAGTTCACAAAAAATTCATTGGGGTCTAACACATTTTTGGAAAAGCTGATTTGAAATACATGAACTTCCATTAAGACAGTAAAGAATATTTGAGACATCCCTGGAGAAATAGAACATGAGGGGAAAATTGTTCTAACTCATATCAATTGCACTAATGGAACTATTGTGGAATTCATAAATTGTTCTATGAAACTGATAGAGAATTGATAAACAGACCCACTCACATGTGAAAACTTGATCCATAACAAAATTGACATTGCAGAGTAGTGGGGAGATCATTTGTCAAACTGTGATTATATGTAATAAATAATAAAAACCTGAATCCTTCCTTCTCACATCACAAAAAATCAGTTCCAGGAAGAATGAACATTTATTTGTGAAAGATAAAATTTTAGAGTTTTTTAAATTATAATATAGGAAAATATTTGTATTAGTTTTGCTCAGAGATATTCTCAAGCAGAGTACAAAAAGTAAAAAAGTATTAAAAAGAGACAGGTGATAGACATTTACAACATTGAAAGCAATAATATTTACTCTTCAGGGGCTACCATATACAGAAGAAAAGAATAAAAGAAGCTGGATGTTTGCCATTCATGTAGCCAAATTATTAGTATCTATATTAGAAAAATGGAGAAGGTAATGGCAACCCACTCCAGTACTCTTGCCTGGAAAATCCCATGGGTGGAGGAGCCTGGTGGGCTGCAGTCCATGGGGTCACTATGAGTTAGACACGACTGAGCAACTTCACTTTCATTTTTCACTTTCCACTTTCATGCATTGGAGAAGAAAATGACAACCCACTCCAGTGTTCTTGCCTGGAGAATCCCAGGGACGGGGGAGCCTAGTGGGCTGCCGTCTATGGGGTCGTACAGAGTCGGACATGACTGAAGCGACTTAGCAGCAGCAGCAGCAGCATATTAGACAAATCATTAGTATCCATATTAGAAACTCTGAAATTAACAAGAAAATGACAACTTAATAGTAAAATGAGCAAAATAAATTACTGCATGACAGAATAAATAATAGAAAATGAAGTTAATGAGAAATTATCAACCTGGTTCATGAAATGAAAATACTAATATAAACTACAATAAAATACAGTTCAGCACATACACTTTACTCATAGGTGATAATATTATAACTTTAGAAAGCAAATTAATTTTATTTGGCTAAGTTGAAAATATTCATGCTCCATTCACTTGGCGCCACAGTTCAAGAGTTACATCTTCTAGCTAAGAGTTTTGTTCGTTTGTACTCCAGAAAAGATGTATATGCATAGGGAAGCTTACAAGAAGAAAAAACGTTTGCATGTTCAATCATAGAGTGGTTTAGCCTGGACAAATTTCATTGAGTGAAGAAATTATAGCTTACAGGAAATATATTCACTGGCTGACTAGAATATTTTATTTTATTGAATCCTACCAGTGCCTTACTTCTTAAAGTGTGGTCCCTAGATCAGCACCTTCAGTCTCTCCATTATTTGGCTATTTGTTACAAATTTAGAATTTAGGGCCTTATCCTACAGAATTAAGATCTGTGTGTTTCATCAAGATATCCTGGGTTCATATGCACATTTTTCAAAGTTTGAGAAACCCTGCCAGACCTGTGGATATGAGCAAATTATCCACCACAGTTTCTTAAATCTATCTAGCAAGATAAACTACTCTTTAAAATTCCAAGCTCTAGAAATATGTTTACATGAAAGAATTTGGCTTCTTATGTAGAAGATACTATAAAGACAAACCAGTCTAATATGTCTGGAAGTCTTTTGTTGCTATTAAGCCTTAATCATTTTATTTTATGTTAGCTTGTTGAGAATCTGTTTCATAAAATAAGTCTCATGTGCTTCTCTTTCTTTGGGCAATGAAAAAATTCAATTATTGAATGTGGGAAATTTGAGAAAAATCCCTAGGCTAGTGTTTCTCATCATCTGACTCAAATGAGGTACTAGTTCAAATGCAAATTCTTAAACCACACGTGATATAGCAAATCTGAATTTTGCCACTAGACATCTAACATCTATGTTTCTAAGAAGCCACACATTCTAAAAACTGTAAAACATTGAAATATTTCCTTGGTTAACTCATCAAGAAGCAAGTGCTCTAAATTTTTTTAGCATGATATTTTTCTCAGCTTTTATTTATAAATTTCCTTATCAAAATTGCTAAAGAACTCTAAGGAAATAATGCTTACAGCTCCCTGGTCCAAGAATATCTCAGACTTTGAAGTTCTCTACTTCCCCTTATATTTCCCGTTGTTGAACTTAATCTTTATAAATTTAATAAACTGAAACCTAGATATACACTCGCAGCTATGTGTAAAAACAATGAATAAATAGTTATATTAGTACTAAATAAATTAGATCAATATTTTATGTTTATCAAGTATAACTACGTTTGTCAAGTATAATTCTACTTCACAATATTTGCATGGACTCATGTAGATAGAATGGCTTTTATCATATTTTTATTATCAACAATTTTACTTTAATAAAGTTTTCTTAATAGAGCAGTTAATGTGCCAGGTACTATTAGAATGTCATAGAGATATATTCCTTCTATTCCCGCTTTCTGGAGAGTTTTTATCATAAATGGATGCTAAATTTTGTCAAAGGCTTTCTCTGCATCTATTGAGATAATTACATGGTTTTTATTTTTCAATTTTTTAATGTGGTGTATTACATTGATTGATTTGTGGATATTGAAGGATCCTTACATCCCTGGGATAAAGCCCACTTGGTCATGGTGTATGATCTTTTTAATGTGCTGTTGGATTCTGATTGCTAGAATTTTGTTAAGGATTTTTGCATCCATGTTCATCAGTGATATTGGCCTGTAGTTTTCTTTTTTTGTGGCATCTTTGTCAGGTTTTGGTATTAGGGTGATGGTGGCCTCATAGAATGAGCTTGGAAGTTTACCTTCCTCTGCAGTTTTCTGGAAGAGTTTGAGCAGGATAGGTGTTAGCTCTTCTCTAAATTTTTGTTAGAATTCAGCTGTGAAGCCATCTGGACCTGGGCTTTTGTTTGCTGGAAGATTTCTGATTACAGTTTCAATTTCCGTGCTTGTGATGGGTTTGTTAAGATTTTCTATTTCTTCCTGGCTGGTCCAGTTTTGGAAAGTTGTACTTTTCTAAGAATTTGTCCATTTCTTCCATGTTGTCCATTTTATTGGCATATAATTGCTGATAGTAGTCTCTTATGATCCTTTGTATTTCTGTGTTGTCTGTTGTGATCTCTCCATTTTCATTTCTAATTTTATTGATTTGATTTTTCTCTCTTTGTTTCTTGATGAGTCTGGCTAATGGTTTGTCAATTTTATTTATTCTTTCAAAGAACCAGCTTTTGGCTTTGTTGACTTTTGCTATGGTCTCCTTTGTTTCTTTTGCATTTATTTCTTCCCCAATTTTTTAAGATTTCTTTCCTTCTACTACCCCTGGGGTTCTTCATTTCTTCCTTTTCTAATTGCTTTAGTTGTAGAGTTAGGTTATTTATTTGACTTTTTTCTTCTTCCTTGAGGTATGCCTGTATTGCTATGAACTTTCCCCTTAGGACTGCTTTTACAGTATCCCACAGGTTTTGGGTTGTTGTGTTTTCATTTTCATTCATTTCTATGCAAATTTTGATTTCTTCTGTGATTTATTGGTTGTTTAGCAGCTTGTTCTTCAGCCTCCATATGTTAGAACTTTTAATAGTTTTTCTCCTGTAATTGAGATCTAATCTTACTGCATTGTGGTCAGAAAAGATGCTTGGAAGTCTACAAGCAATAAATGCTGGAGAGGGTGTGGAGAAAAGGGAACCCTCTTACACTGTTGCTGGGAATGAAAAATAGTACAGCCACTATGGAGAACAGTGTGGAGATTCTGTAAAAAACTGGAAATAGAACTGCCATACAACCCAGCAATCCCACTGCTGGGCATACACACTGAGGAAACCAGAACTGAAAGAGACACGTGTACCCCAATGTTCATCACCACACTGTTTATGATAGCCAGGACATGGAAGCAATCTAGATGTCCATCAGCAGATGAATGGATAAGAAAGCCATGATACATATACACAATGGAGTCTTACTCAGCCATTAAAAGGAATACATTTGAGTCAGTTCTAATGAGGTGGATGAAACTGGAGCCTATTATACAGAGTGAAGTAAGCCAGAAAGAAAAACACCAATACAGTATATTGCTGCTCCTGCTAAGTCGCTTCAGTAGTGTCCAACTCTGTGCAACCCCATAGATGGCAGCCCACTAGGCTCCTCTGTCCCTGGGATTCTCCAGGCAAGAATACTGGAGTGGGTTTCCATTTCCTTCTCCAATGCATGAAAGTGAAAAGTGAAAGTGAAGTCGCTTAGTCGTGCCTGACTCTTAGCGACCCCATGGGCTGCAGCCCACCAGGCTCCTCCATCCATGGGATTTTCCAGGCAGGAGTACTGGAGTGGGGTGCCATTGGTGGACCAATACAGTATACTAATGCATGTATATGGAATTTAGAAAGGTGGTAACAATAACCCTGTGTACGAGACAGCAAAAGAGACACTGATGTATAGAACAGTCTTTTGGATGTGGGAGAGGGAGAGGGTAGGATGATTTGGGAGAATGGCATTGAAACATGTATAATATCATATATGAAACTAGTCGCCAGTCCAGGTTCAATGCATGATACTGGATGTTTGGGGTTGGTGCACTGGGACGACCCAGAGGGATGGTATGGGGAGGGAGGAGGGAGGAGGGTTCAGGATGGGGAACACATGTATACCTGTGGTGGATTCATTTTGCCTGTATATGGCAAAACCAATAGGATATTGCAAAGTTAAAAAATAAAATCAAATTTAAAAATAAAAATAAATTAAAAAAATAAGAATGTCATAGAGAAAGAAAATTGGCAAGACTTTAAACTTAAAAATTAAAAAAGTTCCTACATTGGAGCAATAATAAAAAATGATTCTAACAGCAGCTATTGATGAGTGATATTATCTCATATTCTTTTAGTATTGAACATCAGTTATTGAAAAAATAGCCAAATGTATTAATATTCATCTTTACAAAGAGATTTGTGTAGCTAACATTTTATAATAATTTTATGAAAATTACAATATTTGAGAAATTCCTAGTAGCATAGGCAAATGAAAATTAACAATATTAGATTATCAATAGGGTGTATTCAGCTATCTATTAAAAAAAAAAAAAGTAATGCACCTACAGTAAAACCTTCCTGACCTGCAGCTTATTTAAATGACTGAATCTGCATCTTACATAAAGAAAAATAACTAAACGAATCAAGGAGAATAGAAAAACCAAAGGCAATGGAGGAATAATTTGTTATTTTAGAGCCCAAGTTACCAGTTATCATTACGGTAAGAACATTTAAAACATTTGTTGAAAATTATTGAAACCTAAGTTCTCTATGTAATATAATTGACACGTTTATTAGTACACTTGAAAATCAAAGTCAATTTAAAAAAGGAAACAACAGCTTAATTACAAAGTGTTCCATCATTGTGATGCATATTAATCTTGGATAAGCAGCCCAATAGTAAAACATCCTTTTGCTTAACCTCAGTTTTTCTGTATTCCAGAAATCCTTATTTGTTTACACTGATGATTTTAGAATAAATTGCCCTAGAGATATTACTACCACTGTTACTGCATCAGTGTGAAGGAAATAAAATTTTCTATATGAAATCATGTTATTATAAAAATTATTGTATAAGTATAAGTTGAACATTTCTCTATGCAGTTAAACTGATCAGGATTATTTATGCTTAAAAATCAATTTTAGGTATCAGTCATCTAGATGGTTGTTGAATGGAGACCCTTTTTGTCTTACAATCTAGAGAAGAGTCTATGTTAATGGTAATGGCTCATCTTCAATTATTTACATCATTTGTGTTCTATTTCATTTGTTTTGTTACTGTTTCTGCCTCTTAATGTCATCAAAAACAATTTTTTTTGAGCCATTCAAAAACAACTTCTAATTCAGAAGTCACATTATGTGTGCACTGATCTATTTTGCTTTCATCTCATGTATTCCATATAATAAGATTAGAGTTTGCCCTATGCTAAATGTATAAACAGGAGTAAGTTATTTTATTAGATATTAATTAAAGGTCATCTGAGAAGGCAATGGCACCCCACTCCAGTACTCTTGCCTGGAAAATTCCATGGATGAGGAGCCTCGTAGGCTGAAGTCCATGGGGTCGCTAAGAGTCGGGCACGACTGAGCTACTTCACTTTCACGCATTGGAGAAGGAAATGGCAGCCCACTCCAGTGTTCTCGCCTGGAGAATCCCAGGGACTGCGGAGCCTGGTGGGTTGCTGTCTATGGGGTCGCACAGAGTCAGACACGACTGAAGCGACTTAGCAGCAGCAGCAGCAGCAATTAAAGGTCATATTTGTATCAGTATATAAGCCATAATCTACACCCCTTCAACACCACTTGGAGAAGGAAATGGCAACCCACTCCAGTACCCTTGCCTAGAAAATCCCATGGATGGAGGAGCCTGGTGCAGACTACTGTCCATGTGGTCGCAAAGAGTCGGACACAACTGAACAACTTCATTTTTCACTTTCAATACCACTCTCCTCAATCATGTCTAAGTTAAATTTTAAAATGTAATTGCTTTCACTTTGAATTCTTCAGTAACACTTTTTAAGATAAAGTGTTAGTCTTTAACTCAATGTCTTTCCAAGGAAACTGGAGATAAGAAATGTAGCCTCAAGTTTAAACCACAATAAATAAAATAAGAATAGTTAAGAAAAAATGGACTCTAAAATAACAACTTAGAAATATTGCTAAATGCACGGTTGCTAAGCTAATATTGCTAAAATGAATATGGGATAGGTAGTTAGTAGTATGGTGTGGAGACGTGATATTTTTGTGTAAATTTCGAATTCTAGATACCAGATTATTTGAGGAATTTATTTTTTATAGAGTAAGTAATCTATTAAAAGGATGAATAATAATTGGTTTGGCTATATTATTTTGGCTAAAAATTAGAAAGGATACATATTGTATAACAAAAGATAAACTCTGTTATCATTCAATAGTTCCAGCCCCAACACTAAAGCATAGTAGTTTGTTCATGTGTGCGTGTGTGTGTATCACTCCAGAAATTGCCCATGCTTATATAAGCATATTTACATATATTCATGTTTTTTAAAGAAATGGAAGTTCATTGCACATATTCTTCTTTATCTAGCTATTTTCATATACAATACAGATCCATTAGGATATATATATAGTACTATATATATATAGTACTAGCTCACTTCTGTTATCTTATTACTCCAAACCTGAGTTATAGTCCTCTGTATGTATGTTTCACAATTTATTTATTCTCCTCCTAATGAGTGTTGATGACTTGCCTTCTGCTCTCCTAATTGTATCAGTCAGAAAAATATGAAATGATAATGCAATAGTGATATTCTGACTTAATGGATGTCCTTCTAAAATTTCACCATTAAGCAAACTGATGGCTTTTTATTCATGCAAACCTATCATCATGATAAAGCAGTTTCTATCTATTCATCTGTTTATTTTTTGCTTGTAATTTTGGTAGTTTCTGTTTATCTCTTTTTGTTTGTTTTATTGTGTTTCACTTGCGAATGTGAGTTTTTAGCCATAATGGCTACTGAGTTTTATGAAACACCCTACTTGGAATTATGGAGATAATCTATTTTTTCTTTTTGACTTATTATTATGACTTATATTTATAGAATTCCTAACATTCTACTCAGATATGCAGATGACACCACCCTTATGGCAGAAAGTGAAGAGGAGCTAAAGAGCCTCTTGATGAAAGTGAAAGAAGAGAGTGAAAAGGTTGGCTTAAAGCTCAACATTCAGAAAACGAAGATCATGGCATCTGGTCCCATCACTTCATGGGAAGTAGATGGGGAAACAGTGGAAGCAGTGCCAGACTTTATTTTGGGGGCTCCAAAATCACTGCAGATGGTTACTGTAGCCATGAAATTAAAAGATGCTTACTCCTTGGAAGGAAAGTTATGACCAACCTAGATAGCATATTCAAAAGCAGAGACATTACTTTGCCAACAAAGGTCCATCTAGTCAAGGCTATGTTTTTTCCAGTGGTCATGTATGGATGTGAGAGTGGACTGTGAAGAAATCTGAGCACTGAAGAATTGATGCTTTTGAACTGTGGTGTTGGAGAAGACTCATGAGTGTCCCTTGGACTGCAAGGAGATCCAACCAGTCCATTGTAAAGGAAATCAGTCCTGGGTGTTCATTGGAAGGACTGATGCTAAAGCTGAAACTCCAGTACTCTGGCCACCTCATGTGAAGACTTGACTTATTGGAAATGACTCTGATACTGGGAGGGATTGAGGGCAGGAGGAGAAGGGTACAACAGAGGATAAGATGAGATGGCTGGATGGCATCACCGACTTGATGGACATGAGTTTAAATAAACTCTGGGAGTTGGTGATGGACAGGGAGGCCTGGTGTGCTGCGATTCATGGGGTTGCAATTAGTCAGACACGATTGAGGGACTGAACTGAACTGAACTGAATATTCTACTATTTTACAAATCTAGATTGAAACAAATAAATCATGATATTGATATCCTACAGGATTTTGTTTTCTATTTGTTTAGAAGTTTGGCAAAATATATACAAGTGTTTTGAGTTCTAGGATTTTTTGTTTGTTTGTTTGTTTGTTTTTCTTTATCATTTAATTAATGCCAAATAATAACTTATTCAGCTTTATTAGGATACACACTTTTCACCTTTTGACTTATTTTGATGTTTCTTGTTTGCTTTAATTGGAGAATAATTGGTTTACAATTTTGTGTTGGTTTCTCCCATACAACAACATGAATCAGCTCTAAGTATATACATATACCCTCCTATTTAGCTTCCCTCCCATCTCACCCCATCCCATCCTTCTAAGTGCTATACAGGAGCTTCCTACCAGCTATATATTTTACACATAGTGGTATATATATGTGAATGCTATTCTCTCAATTGGTCCCACCCTCTCCTTCCCCTGCTGTGTGCACAAGTCTGTTCTCTACATCTGCGTCTCTATCCCTGCCCTGCAATTAAGTTCATCGGTACCATTTTCTAGATTCCATATCTTTGTGTTAATATACAATATTTGTTTTTCTCTTTTGTCTTATGTTACTTTATATGACAGACTCTAGTTTCATCCATCTCACTACAACTGACTCAATTCCATTCCTTTTTATGGCTGAGTAATAGTCCTTTGTATATATGTATCAAATCTTCATCCATTCATCTGTTGATGGACATCTAGATTGCTCCCATATCTTGGCTACTGTAAATAATTCTTCTAAGAATATTGAGGTACATGTGTCTTATTGAATCATGGTTTTCTCTATGGGTATATGTCCAGTTATGGGATTGCTGGCTCGTATGGTAGTTTTATTTGTAGTTTTTTAAGGAATATCTATACCACTCTATATAGTAAGTGTATCTATTTACATTCCTACCAACTGTTGAAGAGTATTCCCTTTTCTCCACATCCTTTCCAGCATTTATTGTTTGTAGATTTTTTTGATGTTGTTAATCCTGACAGGTGTGAGGTTATAACTTATTGTAGCTTTGATTTGCATTTCTCTATTAATGACATCTTTTAATGTTTATTAGCTATAAAGAATGGAGAAGGCAATGGCACCCCACTCCAGTACTATTGCCTGGAAAATCCCATGGACGGAGGAGCCTGGTAGTCTGCAGTCCATAAGGTTGCTAAGAGTCGGACACGACTGAGCGACTTCACTTTGACTTTTCACTTACATGCATTGGAGAAGGAAATGCCAACCCACTCCAGTATTCTTGCCTGGAGAATCCCAGGGATGGGGGAGCCTGGTGGGCTGCCGTCTATGGGTTCGCACAGAGTCGGACATGACTGAGTTGACTTAGCGGCAGCAGCAGCAGAAGCTATAAAGAAAGAACATTGTATTTATTTGGAGAAATATGTGTTGAGGTATTCCACCCATTTTTTTTTAAATTGGATTGTTTGTCTTCCTGATATTGAGCTACATGAGTTGTTTATGTATCTTGGAAATTAACCCTTTGTCAGTTGCTTTATTTGCAATTATTTTCTCCCCTTCCAAGGGTCTTCTTTTCACAGAAATCCCTTGCATTTCTATATACTAACAATGAGAAAGTCAGAAAGATAAATTAACAATTCACGTCACCATTGCAACAGAAAGAATAAACTACCTAGGAAGAAACCTACCTAATTAGACAAAAGACCTATATGCAGAAAACTATGATGCTGATGAAAGATATCAAAGACAATACAAACAGATGGAGAGATTTACCATTCTTCCATTGAATTGGAAGAATGATTTTGCTAAAATGACTATACTACCAATTCAAATAAGCATCTATGAAATTAGCAATGGTATTTTTCACAGAACTAGAACAACACTTTTTACAATTTGTATAAAACACAAAAGACCCCAAATACACAAAGCAATTTTAAGAAAGAAAAATAAAGCTAGAGGAATTAACTTTCCTGAATTAAGAATATACTACAAAGCTACAGTCATCAAGACAGTATGGTACTGGCACAGAAACAGAAATATAGATCAATAGAACAAGATAGAAAGGCAGTTATAAACTCATGCACCTACGGGCACTTCATTTTTGACAAAGGGCACAAACATATACAATGGAGAAAAGACGGCCTCTTCAGTAAGTGGTGTTAGGAAAACTGGACAGTTACATGTAAAAGATGAAATTAGAACATTTCCTAGCATCATATGCAAAAATAAGCACAAAACAAAGTAAAGACCTAAATGTAAGGCCAGACACTATAAAACTCTTTGAGGAAAATATAGACAAGACACTATTTGACAAAAATGGCAACAAGATCCCCTTTGACCCACCTCTTAGAGTAATGGGGGAAAAATAATGATAAAAACTAAACACCAGAAAATTACTAGAAATAATCAATGACTATAGTAAAGTTGCAGGATATAAAATCAACACACAGAAATCCCTTGCATTCCTATACACTAATAATGAGAAAACAGAAAGAGAAATTAAGGAAACAATTCCATTCACCATTGCAACAGAAAGAATAAAATACTTAGGAATATATCTACCTAAAGAAACTAAAGACCTATATATAGAAAACTATAAAACACTGGTGAAAGAAATCAAAGAGGACACTAATAGATGGAGAAATATACCATGTTCATGGATTGGAAGAATCAATATAGTGAAAATGAGTATACTACCCAAAGCAATTTATAGATTCAACGCAATCCCTATCAAGCTACCAACAGTATTCTTCACAGAGCTAGAACAAATAATTTCACAATTTGTATGGAAATACAAAAAACCTCGAATAGCCAAAGCGATCTTGAGAAAGAAGAATGGAACTGGAGGAATCAACCTACCTGACTTCAGGCTCTACTACAAAGCCACAGTTATCAAGACAGTATGGTACTGGCACAAAGACAGAAATATTGATCAATGGAATAAAATAGAAAGCCCAGAGATAAATCCACGCACATATGGACACCTTATCTTCGACAAAGGAGGCAAGAATATACAATGGATTAAAGACAATCTCTTTAACAAGTGGTGCTGGGAAATCTGGTCAACCACTTGTAAAAGAATGAAACTGGACCACTTTCTAACACCATACACAAAAATAAACTCAAAATGGATTAAAGATCTAAACATAAGACCAGAAACTATAAAACTCCTAGAGGAGAACATAGGCAAAACCCTCTCCGACATACATGACAGCAGGATCCTCTATGACCCACCTCCCAGAATATTGGAAATAAAAGCAAAAATAAACAAATGGGACCTAATTAACCTTAAAAGCTTCTGCACATCAAAGGAAACTATTAGCAAGGTGAAAAGACAGCCTTCAGAATGGGAGAAAATAATAGCAAATGAAACAACCGACAAACAACTAATCTCAAAAATATACAAGCAACTACTACAGCTCAACTCCAGAAAAATAAACGACCCAATCAAAAAATGGGCCAAAGAACTAAATAGACATTTCTCCAAAAAAGACATACAGATGGCTAACAAACACATGAAAAGATGCTCAACATCACTCATTATCAGAGAAATGCAAATCAAAACCACTATGAGGTTCCATTTCACACCAGTCAGAATGGCTGCGATCCAAAAGTCTACAAATAATAAATGCTGGAGAGGGTGTGGAGAAAAGGGAACCCTCTTACACTGTTGGTGGGAATGCAAACTAGTACAGCCACTATGGAGAGCAGTGTGGAGATTCCTTAAAAAACTGGAAATAGAACTGCCTTATGATCCAGCAACCCCACTGCTGGGCATACACACTGAGGAAACCAGAAGGGAAAGAGACACGTGTACCCCAATGTTCATCGCAGCACTGTTTATAATAGCCAAGACATGGAAGCAACCTAGATGTCCATCAGCAGATGAATGGATAAGAAAGCTGTGGTACATATACACAATGGAGTATTACTCAGCCATTAAAAAGAATACATTTGAATCAGTTCTAATGAGGTGGATGAAACTGGAGCCTATTATACAGAGTGAAGTAAGCCAGAAGGAAAAACATAAATACAGTATTCTAACACATATATATGGAATTTAGAAAGATGGTAACAATAACCCTGTGTACGAGACAGCAAAAGAGACACTGATGTATAGAACAGTCTTATGGACTCTGTGGGAGAGGGAGAGGGTGGGAAGATTTGGGAGAATGACATTGTAACATGTAAAATATCATGTAAGAAACGAGTTGCCAGTCCAGGTTCGATGCACGATACTGGATGCTTGGGGCTAGTGCACTGGGACGACCCAGAGGGATGGTATGGGGAGGGAGGAGGGAGGAGGGTTCAGGATGGGGAACACATGTATACCTGTGGTGGATTCATTTTGATGTTTGGCAAAACTAATACAATTATGTAAAGTTTAAAAATAAAATAAAATTTAAAAAAAATAAAAAAAAAATAAAAAAAAAAAAAAAAACTAAACATAAGCTCTAATTAAATATGAAATATTTTGCATACCAAAATAAATGGTAAACAAGATAGTTTTTTTTTTTTTCTTTTTTTTTATGATGCTGCTGCTGCTACTGCTGGCTGCTGCTAAGTCGCTTCAGTCATGTCCGACTCTGTGCAACCCAATGGACCGCAGCCCACTTTTGCCTTGTTTTGATTAAAAGAAAAGTTTTTGAATATTTTCTTTCTCTCTTTATTGGAACATTTCAACTAGTACTGGAACTGTGTGATTTAAGATTTTTTTTAGTATTCCCTCATGAAATCATCTAGGTTGGTGAATCTACTGAGTTATGAGATACAGCAGGGCTTTTCAATAACTTTTAATATTTTTCTGTAATTGGTCTGTTTAGAATTTATATAACTTCATGATTCTGATCTCTATCCCAAAATGCATCTTTATATATTCTCAATAACAAAAAAAAATTTTTCCACTAGGTAAAAAGCCAAGCATAAATAAACAAAAACTTCAACAAAATTCTCCAGTGTATACCACAAATGATGATCTTCCTAGTATATTTCAAATAAAATATACTATCAAGCACATTTAGTCTTTCATATTCTAGTTCCTGTCCTCACTTCTAGGTGCAACTTCCACCAGTCTCACCAAGTCTTCTAGTCTTAAATAAATACCTGTTAATAGCAGAGGCATGATGATGGTCCATGACCTTCTGTATTTACATTCATCATTCTCTCAGGCCAAATTTAACCTTTCCCTGGCCACTTAGGAAATCCTTCTAGTTTTATTTCTCATCCTTAGTATTTTTCTTAGCATTTATCAAAGATTTCTGTTCATAATTATTGATTTGTATTTCTCTCTGTCATGTTTCTAGGATTAAACATAAGTAATATTTTCCTTTTTATCTTTAGTACTTTGCCTGTCATCCAACAGAGTAGCATTAAATGAGTGTAGAATACATAAATTTATTTGATAAACATAGGAAAATTTCATAAATTTTACAGCAAAAATAAAACTTGTAGTCATGTTGAAAACTAATTTTCCTTCTTTAATTCTACAACTATAACTTCAATTTCTAGTATTAGTTAATATTATAATTAACTTATGAAAAAGCTTTTAAAAATGACCATTCCCAACACCCTCGATCAACAAGCCCAGTCAAGCAAAATAAATCTAAGTTACTTATTTCTCAACTGCATGGAATTCTAGTCATACTTTCCATTAACCACCTAGCAATTCCATGCTAACCTAAAAAAGAAGACAGGCACCAGATACTATTATTTCCATTTTATAGGTCAGAAAAATAAATTTGAATAATTAAACTAGTTATGATATCTTTGTAAAGGAAAATTAAAAGTTGGTACTCTTGGTTTTTAGTTTGAAACAGTGAAAATAAAAAAATGTGGTCAACTCATAATTTTCTTATTGACAATTGACAATTATCTTGCATTGGAAATAGCTGGCAGATTCCAATATTGCAACATTTTATCCTGAGATTCTGAGAGGTTGTTTGGATGCATATTGGAACAATAGAACAACAAAAATCTCACAATTAAATTTCTGTTTTATCTAGGGAAGTGTTAACCAGCAAAATTGTCCGAGAAAGTCAAAGAAAGGAAATATCTATTTTAGCTAACAAAACCCTCCAGGAGAGGAAATAGAATTTGTACTTAAGGAAATAAAAGTGCCACTTTAAAGACAGGAAGTTTTATTATTTACCAGCAATGATTTACTCAGTGAGATGATACAGTGAAAATGATTATCTTTTTTTTCTTTTTTTACCTATTGACAGTGATCCATGCTCTGAGTGGAAGAGATTTTCATTTCTTACAAAGATACAATTTATTTTCTAACTTAGCCTGAAGTCTCCTTTTTCTTCAATAATTCAGCTTTATCTACTTTGATTTAGGGTAATGTTAACTATTTTTAATATTTATCATACATATTTCTGTTACATATCTATCCTTTAATTTCTAATCCACTCTAGAAAGAAGGGAAGAAAGGAGTAGAGGAAAGAAAGAAAGAAGGAAATGTATTCATTTAAAAAGTGAAAATAATTCAGACCAGTTCAAAAATTACAGAGAACTAATATGATTATTTTCCTTTACATTAAATATTATATAACTTGTAAAATGTTGAAGATAGTCCAATAATTTTGTATTTTCTTCCCAGTAATAAGTTCCTGTTCTTCATTTGGGCAGTGTTAAATATGGCATACATAAAATGATATACCATTTTAGGATATTAAAAATATATTAGATATTTTAATTGCCATAATGCACTAGTCCTGCATGAGCTTTCAGTATTATTCAACCATGAATACATTCAAAGTGTTACACTTACCATTTGAGATTTCAGTATTCAAATTTCTAGAGAAGAAAATAATTGTTTTCCCAATAGAGGAAATTCTTCTGTTTCACATGTCTCTAGTACAAACAAGAAATTAGTTTTAACTGCTTTGCTTCAACAATCATAAAAATAAAAATCATTGGAAATTTTGGAATCCAGTTAGAAATAAGCTGTAATTATATCTTCAATAAATTTTGAGTTAGTTTTTGTATATGATTCTAGAAAGTGTTCTAAATTTATTATTTTACATGTAGCTGTCCAATTTTCCCAACACTATTCATTGAAGAGCTTGTCTTTTCTCCATTGTATATGCTTGCCTCCTATGTCTTAGATTAACTGACCATAGGCTTATTTCTGGGACTTATATGTAAGACCAGATACCACGAAAATCAGAGTGGAAAACAGAATATGCAGTACACTCTTTGGCATAATTTGCAGCAATATCTTTTTGGATGTCTCCTAGAGCAATGGAAATAAAACAAAACAAATGGAACCTAAATAAAAGTGTGTGTGTGTGTGTGTGTGTGTATGTGTGTGTTTACAACAAATGAAACCATAAGCAAAATGAAAAACCAACCTTATAGTATGCTAAGTCACTTCAGTCTTGTCCACCTCTTTGTAACCCTATGGACTATAGCTCATAGACCGCCAGTCTCCTCTGTCCTTGGGATTCTCCAGGGAAGAAAACTGAAGTGGATTGCCATGCCATCCTCCAGGGGATATTCCCACCCCAGGGATCAAATCTGCATCTCTTTTGTCTCCTGCATTGACAGGTGGGTTCTTTGCCACTAGACCACCTAGGAAGCCCTACAGAATAAAATATTTTCAAATGATGTGACCAAAAAGGGGTAAATTTCCAAAATATACAAACAGCTGATACAGAGCTATAACTCTCTCCCCCTTCCAAAGGAAAAGAAAACAACCAATCAAATAATGCACAGAAAATCTAAACAGCCATTTCTCCGAAGGAGGTATATAGATAGCCAACAGGTTCATAGAAAAATGATCAACATCACTAATTATGGGAGAAGTGCAAATCAAAATTGCAATGAGGTACCACCTCACACTGGTCAGAATGGCATCATCAAAATGTCTGCAAATAATAAACACTGGAGAGGGTGTGGAGAAAAGGGAACCCTCGATTGTAATGTAAGTTGGTATGACACTGGAAAACAGTCAAAGATTCCTTTAAAAACTAAAAATAGACTAATCATATGATCCAGTGATCCTACTAGCCCAGTCTTGGGCATATATCCAGAAAAATCTCTAATTCAAAAAGATACGCATGCCAGTATTCATAGCAGCAATATTCACAATAACCAAAACATGAGAGTGACATAAATTTCCATTGACGAATGAATAAAATATGTTATATATATATACACAATGGACTATTACTAAGCCATTAAAAAATTAAATAATGCCATTCATAGCAGCATAGAAGGACCTGGAGATTATCACACTAAGTGCATAAGCCAAAGACAAATACTATGTGATATTGATCATACGTGGGATCAAAAAAAAAAAAAAAGGTACAAATGAACTTACTTACAAAACAAAAATAGATGCACCTAAATAGAAAAGACTTATGGTTATCAAAGTGGATAGGAGAGCAGAAATAAACTGGGACTTTGGGTTTAATATATGCATTTTACTATATATAAAACATATGACCAACAAGGAACTACTGTATAGTACTGTACTGTATAGAAACTATACTATTTTATAATAAAATAATCTGAAAAATAATGGATATATATATATGTAAATATAAAACTTAATCACTGCTATACACCTGAAACTAACACAACATTTTACATCAGGTATATATCAAATAAAATAGCAAAAGACATCAATTGCAAGAACAAAGTCTCTAATTATTCTCCTTTCTCTTGTTAATAAATTTTCAGTGCAGAAAAAAAGTATCTGAATATGGATGATTTTAATCATTTTTCTTCTTTAAGCCTAAAAATTTTATCTATTGTTGAGAATTCTACCTGAATTGTCAATGAAAATACTTTGTATTCTTTCTAGGTTTTATTTTTTTTAATAGTGAATAAACTGATGACATGACAAAGATTATACTGATTGTAAAATAAATGAATATATCACTTTCTTTTTTGCTAATATTCCAACACAATTGTTGTACATCACATAATAAATAGCTTTATGTGTACATTATAGAAAATTCTTAGCATATAATTCATTTGCCATTATAAACATACCAGGAAGCCTTGGATGACAAGTAATTCACAAATACAATATCCTATGCTAATTGAACCAGGATGAAATAGAAGAAGAGTAATCAGAAGTGATTTCACATTCTGCTAACTTTGTGAATTGAAAATAGTATCTTCTCCCCAGGGAGATTTATTGTGACAGTCTTAAACTAATAAGACCTATACAATATTACTCCATGTCTCTGGAAAAGAAGAATCTACCATTACAGTTTTCCATTATCAAGTAAAAATACCAGGGAAGAAGGGATAACTGGAAATGAAAGAGGCTACAACAGCAAGAATAAATAAGACTTTGTGCCCTTTTTTGACTATAACTTCTGCTTTTCTGTTTATACTGTACAACATAATAGAAAATTCAATTAAATGAATTTGGAAAAACTGAAGGGTGCATTCTTGTTTCCTGCAGTTATAGCAGAGCCAAACAGCATGAAGAAAGACTCTTCTCTCCTGGCAAGGACTCAGATAAAGAAAAGCCATAGACTCTTGGTTTACTGCAACCTTCCCCACTTCCTTTTTTTCTGTAAAAGCTGTATCCTTCCCTTGCTGAGCAGGGATTTCAGATGTCTCACCTTGTTTACCAATCCCTAGTCTCTGCTGATCTTCAATAAACCCATTTTTGCTAGAAAAACACCTGACAGTCTATTTGTTTCAGGTCAGCATATTATTTTGAGGGTTTTCTTCCTGCCCTATTCTTTCCCCTGGACAACTTTTTTCTTAATAGATCTTTTATATAAGTCCAAGCAGTATTCCATGCCTTTTGGTGGGTAATGCTGCTGACAATGAATTCTTATTTCATGTTGTGCACCATAATATGAACATTGCTAGTACTTAAAGAAACTAAAAAAAAGAATCCACATGAATGAGGGTGTCTTTACTAAAAATTTTATGTATTTTGAAATATTATGTACAGTTTATATATTTTGCAAAATTAAAGCCAATATTTCTTTTTAAAGAGGAAGGAAATGCTAATGAATAAAATTGCTAATTATATGCTCTCACCCTCAACCAAGACCTCTTTTTGATGAAGATGACAAGTGACTCTTTCCCTCTTTCATGTTTTGAAAAATATTAAACAACTGTTCTAATTTTCTGTATAACACATTTTAAAGTACTGGCATCTGGAGGTTTTATCTCACTTAATAAAAGTATAGAAGAAACTGCATTCTGTAAATAGTCTGTAAGCAACTTGATTTTTTTCCCTATGTTATGCAATACAATTAGCTATTTTAAATAATGAACCTTAGTTCAATAAAAGTGAAATGTTCTGCTTGCTATTTCTGGTATAGTATTGTAAGGGCAAATTTTCCATTTTCAGGAGATAATTTTTTAACTAAACATTTCCAGATGACTATGACGTTATCTTATTTCTGGGCATCTGTTTAATGTCTACTTTTATCAACTCCTCAATTGCATATGATTACAATGGAGTCAATCAAATAAACTGAATCTTCCCAGGACTCAAAAAGGGGGTATTTTTCCTTAATAGAAAGTAATCAGGCATTAAAGTATTCAAACTACTTATTTAAAGTGCAATGCAAAATTAATTATAGGTAATGATATACAACTGAGAAATATCTTATTGTTGATTGAATTAGATATCACTGATGTGTGAAGTAGCTCATTTCAGTGGACATTTTTATTATATTCAGAAACAAGACATATTAAAACATAGTTTTACTAACTAGTAGATTAAACCAAAGCATTGGAATAAATTTTGTGTATTAGGGAGATAAGTAACAGAAATAAGCAATGGATTTCGTTATTGGATATAACCATAAATTATCTCCTAGAACAGAAAAAAATTGATATATACTACTTGCTAACATAAAATCTGCATATGAATAATAAAGAAACTAATTTTCTGCCATCTTGGTACTTACAGTCTATTTTGAAAAATATTAAACAATGATTAGATGAATAAAATGATATATATTTACAAATTTCACTGATTCTGTAAATGTGTTGATGTGAAATATTATAATAAGAAGTTTAAACTTAGGTTAAAGATGTTCTGTGAAAATGATATTTAAGCTAACAGGCAAAGGATAAACAGAATATATCCATGTGAAAGACAGAGAAAAGGAAAAAGAAAACTTTTCCAAGATTTGATGCTTCCTAGGGACGGGGGAGCCTGCTAGGCTGCCGTCTATGGGATCTCACAGAGTCGGACACCACTGAAGCGACTTAGCAGCAGCAGCAGGAGGAGGAGCTAAAACGGCTTCCCTGGTGGTTCAGATGGTTAAGAATCCACCTACAATGCAAGAGGCCAGAGTTCGATCCCTGGGTTGGGAAGATCTCTTGGAGGAGGGCATGGCAACCCACATCTGTATTTTTGGCTGGAGAATCCCATGGACAGAAGAGCCTGGCAGGCTACAGTCCATGGAGTCTCAGAGTCGGACATGACTGAGCCACTATGCACAGCACAGCACAAGAGCTAAAAAGAGATCTAATGGCTGGAGCTGGGTGAGAAAGCCAAAGTGAGGTGCAAAGTATGAATGGAAAGATGAGCAACTACCACATCAGTGAGGCCTTGTACGTTACTATGTTGAAAGAGTTGAAGTTGATTTTCATGAGAATTTCTCCTCCTCTTCAAGATTAGGCAGTTTAGTTGTTTTTGATTTCTCTAACTTTTAAATAAAGCCATCTTGAGATTAACTACTCTAGCTTTGTATTAAAATCGTTGAACTTTTAACTAGGTTAATATATACAATAATGAACTAGTTATTTGCCTGCCCTATTGATGATGAACAAGAGAAACACAAATGTGTGGTATCAGATGTATTTCTGGCAGATAAAAGATTATAGTAGGTGAGGAGAGAGGTACAAGTAGATATGGATTATAACATTTACAATGGAAGAAGTGGTTTACTGCATGTACATAGCTCAAAATGTACTGCCTTAAATTTCTTGAAGTATGTACCTATCCTAACATCTAATGCCACATGGCCTTATGAATGACTTGATTTTATGAATTCTGTGTTTGTTAGTTGCTCAGTCATGTCCAACTCTTTGCAATCCCACAGACTGTAGCCCGCCAGGCTCCTCTGTCCATGGGATTCTCCAGGCAAGAATACTGGAGTGGATTGACATTCCCTTCTCCAGAGGATCTTCCGGACCCAGGGATTGAATCCTGGTCTCCTGCATTGCAGGCAGATTCTTTACCCTTTGATCTACAGGGAAGTTCTTTATTATCCCTAAAGCCAAAATATGTACCATATTTAAAATGGTAATATCAGTAAAAGCAATTAAAAAGTACTTTTGAGAAAATGGTGTATGTTGGCATATTTTGGAAGACTCAAATTTAGCAGAATGCTTGTAAGAAAGACACAAAGAAGAATAGCAAAACTGAAGGATACCCATATAAATAAAAGTATGGTAAACATCTTGGATGCTGAATTAATTTCAGTTAATACTAGTTTTATAACCTGAGCAGGTTACAACTTCTCTTGGTCTTGGTTATAGTATTAGGAAATTGAAGTGTTGAACTAAAATTGAATTACTCTTTGTATACTCACTTATACAATATGGTAAGGTTATTGGTTGTAAGTATAAAATCATATTATAACAATATATACTGGCCAAATAAATCATTGAGAATATTAATTTTAAAATTCAAACTCATTTATTCAAATGAAGGTAGTGGAATTAAGATTACTTTTACTCCTATAAGATATTGGATAGCTGACTTGCTATTATTTCAAATAAAAATAAAGGGCCACACAGATTAAATTTTATTCATAGGGTACAACATGATAGCAAAATTCAGCATACTATTCAAAGAGGGTTTTTAAAAAATGTTATGATCTAGAACATAATATATATTGTGATCAGTGATTCTGTGTTAGAAAATAATGTTGCCTTGTATTTACTCTTTTTAAGATTTTATAGGAGTTACAAGATTCATTTTATCCACAAATAATGTAGCTTTTAAAATAGATCTAGGTGTATTTGGTGATATTATTTATTTAACTTATTGATCATGTTTCATATTGAATATAAATTGCCAAACATTTATATTTGGCAACTTTCTTTGCCAAGCTTCAAAAAATAAATGTAATCTGCATAAAAATCCTCTGCTTGTGTAATATCAAAACATGACCATCTGGGTGAAAAGAAGCAATTACTATCAAAAATATTGGTTAAAAAAAAGTTAATATTGGCCATTGAAAATGATCAATTTAGCAATTTTATATACATTTTGTGTGTTTATTGGTAGATAAATCATAGTCTACATTAACATACTTGTGGAGTTGAATGCTAAACCTAATTGATACTTTTAAATACTTTGATGTGGGAAACTTGGGAGCAAATGATACCCAAGATATCAATTTTCAATCTGCAATTTAAACAATGGCTATATTGTAAAACCTTAAGTGAAATCATAAAAGAAATAAGTACTTTGTTTTAACATATTCTGAATGTATAAGATATCATTTGCCCATATTATTTTTTAAATTCAATTTTACCAAGGCTTTTAGAATAGCAACAATTTAGTAAAAATAGGTTTGAACAAAAAATCTAAATCATATATATTTTACCATACTTCTACATAATCCAAACACACTTTTTCAGTTATAAAAACAGATATAATTGATGTAGTTTGCTAATTTCTAGTGCATAATAACAATAATATATGTGGATATAAAATATCAATAAAATATATAATTTTATCAAATATATCAAATACATAATTATAGAATATATATAAAATAATTTTATCAACTATAAATAATATATCAATAAAATACAATATCTCTCTTCATAAACATTATTTTTAATCATAAATGTGAGTGAACTTGTTCTTAATATCATCTTTCAGGGCACATACTCCAACAAACTGCCAAAATTTGAATGAGCTTATTAATATCAGTATCAAGAACTTCAACAGATTGTATCTATTATGTTTAGCCTCAGATTATAAATATTTATGAAAATGTTAAAAATTGTCATGAAATAGCCTTCTTGTTAATCCTGGCGTTAACAAGAATCCTGGCATTCTTCTCTGGGCCATGTCAAGGGAGATGTTTTTGGTTTTTTTTTTTAATTTTATTTTATTTTTAAACTTTACATAATTGTATTAGTTTTGCCAAATATCAAAATGAATCTGCCACAGGCATACATGTGTTCCCTATCCTGAACCCTCCTCCCTCCTCCCTCCCCACACCATCCCTCTGGGTCGTCCCAGTGCACCAGCCCCAAGCATCCAGTATCGCGCATCAAACCTGGACTGGCAACTCGTTTCTTACATGATATTCTACATGTTTCAATGTCACTCTCCCAAATCTTCCCACCCTCTCCCTCTCCCACAGAGTCCATAAGACTGTTTTATACATCAGTGTCTCTTTTGCTATCTCGTATGTTTGAAGAAATATACAAAACTAGCCAGAGATGTGCACTGAAGGTTTGAAACAGGAAAACTAATTTGCCCTATAGTTGTAAAGTGAGAATCTAGGATTGAGCCTTGCCCCTTAAATATTCAGAAACGTATGCAAAGAGTTGGGACTATAAATGAATGACTGTAGAGTGCCCTGTGATACAGTTAAAAACTAGAATGTGCATTACTGAAGCCAACAGTAAAATTTCAATAAGTTTCAATAAGTAGCAAGGAGGGTCAAAGTTTTATTATGCTGTGAAGTCAAGCAAGAAGAATCTAGAAAAACACTATAGATGATTTTACTTGCAAAGAGGAAATAGAGACAGAGACATAGACAAGAAATATATATGTTTTTCTTGTATGTGTACAAGAAATATATACATTTTTCCCATATGTGTACAAGAAATATATACATTTTTCTTGTATAAGTGGGAAAGGAGGAGGAGGGAGGAATTCAGAGACTGGGATTGACACATATACACTATTGATACTATATGTGAGATAGCTAATGAGATATACTGCATAGCACGGGGAACTCTACACAGTGGTGACCTAATGGGAAGAAAGCACAAAAGGGAGGGGTGTATGTATCAGTTCAGTTCAGTTCAGTCATGTCCAACGCTTTGCGACCCCATGAATCGCAGCATGCCAAGCCTCCCTGTCCATCACCAACTCCCAGAGTTCAGTCAGACTCACGTCCATCAAATCAGTGATGCCATCCAGCCATCTCATCCTCTGTCCTCCCCTTCTCCTCCTGCCCCCAATCCCTCCCAGCATCAGAGTCTTTTACAATGAGTCAACTCTTTGCATGAGGTGGCCAAAGTACTGGAGTTTCAGCTTTAGCATCATTCCTTCCAATGAAATCCCAGGGCTGATCTCCTTCAGAATGGACTGCTTGGATCTCCTTGCAGTCCAAGGGACTCTCAAGAGTCTTCTCCAACACCACAGTTCAAAAGCATCAATTCTTCAGCATTCAGCTTTCTTCACAGTCCGACTCTCACATCCATACATGACCACTGGCAAAAACATAGCCTTGACTATACAGACTTTTATTGGCAAAGTATGCTCTGATTTTCAATATGCTATCTAGGTTGATCATAACTTTTCTTCCAAGGAGTAAGTGTCTTTTAATTTCATGGCTGCAGTCACCATCTGCAGTGATTTTGGAGCCCAAAAAAATAAAGTTTGTCATTGTTTCCACTGTTTCCCCATCTACTTCCCATGAAGTGATGGGACCAGATGCCATGATATTTGTTTTCTGAATGTTGAGCTTTAAGCCAACTTTTTCACTCTCCACTTTCACTTTCATCAAGAGGCTTTTTAGTTCCTCTTCACTTTCTGCTTATTTGTATAGGAATGGCTAATTCATTTTGCTGTATTGTAGAAACTAACATGAACTTCCCTGGTGGTTCAGATGGTAAACAATTGCCTGCAATGCAGGATACCCTGGTTTGATCTCCTGGAGGACGAAATGGCAACCCACTCCAGAATATTGCCTGGAAAATTCCATGGACAGAGGAACCTCAGAGTCCATAGGGTCTCAGAGAGTTGATACCACATTGCAAAGGAACTATACTTCAATAAAAATTAATTTAAATAGAAAAAAAATAGAGAGAGAGAGAGGTTGTTGAGTTTGACTATACAGATTATAGTTGGTGACACAGAAAAGGGAAACATGGAGGGGAAGATTTTGGAAAAGGGCTAATTACAATAAGTTAAGGAGAATATATATGATAAGTTAAGGCATAGGAGACAAGGAAAGATACCCATTTGAATGCAGAGTTCCAAAGAATAGCAAGGAGAGATAAGAAAGCCTTCCTCAGTGATCAATGCTAAGAAATAGAGGGAAAAAATAGAATGGGAAAGATTAGACATCTCTTCAAGAAAATTAGAGATAAAAAGGGAACATTTCATGAAAAGATGGGTACAATAAAGGACAGAAATGGTATGGACATAACAGAAGCAGAAGATATTAAGAAGAGGTGGCAAGAATACACAGAAGGTCTATACAAAAACATCTTCACAACCCAGATAATCACAATGGTGTGATCACTCATCTAGAGCCAGACATCCTGGAATGCAAAGTCAAATGGGCCTTAGGAAGCCTCACTGCAAACAAAGCTAGTGGAAGTGGTGGAATTCCAGAAGAGCTATTTCAAATTCTAAAAGATGATACTGTGAAAGTGCAGCACTGAAAATGCCAGCAAATTTGGAAAATGCAGCAGTGGCCACAGGACTCAAACATGTCAGTTTTCATTCCAATACCAAAGAAAGGAAATGCCAAAGAATTTTCAAACTACTGGACAATTGCACTCATCTCACATGCTAGGAAAGTACTGCTCAAAATTCTCCAAGCCAGGCTTCAACAGTACATGAACCATGAACTTCCAGATGTTCCAGCTGGATTTAGAAAAGGCAGAGGATCCAGGGATCAAATTGCCAACATCCATAGGATCATGGAAAAAACAAGAGAGATTCAGAAAAAAAAAAAAATCTGCTTTATTGACTATGCCAAAGTCTTTGACTGTGTAGATCACAACAAACTGTGGAAAATTCTGAAAGAGATGGGAATACCAGAACACCTGACCTGCCTCCTGAGAAATCTGTATGCAGGTCAACAAGCAATAGTTAGAACTGAACATGGAAAAACAGACTGGTTCCAAATCAGGAAAGGAGTATGGCAAGGCTGTATATTGTCAGCCTGCTTATTTAACTTATATGCAGAGTACATCATGAAAAAGTCTGTGCTGGACTGGATGAAGCACAAGCTGGAATTAAGATTGCCTGGAGAAATATCAGTAACCTCAGATATGCAGATGACACCACTCTTATGGCAGAAAGTGAAGAAGTAAAGAGCCTCTTGATTAAAGTGAAAGAGGAGAGTGAAAAAGTTGACTTAAGACTCAATATTCAGAAAACTAAGAGCAAGGCTTCTGGTCCCATCACCTTGCAGCAAATACATGGGGAAACAATGGAAACAATGACAGACTTTATTTTGGGGGGCTCCAAAATCACTGCAGATGGTGACTGCAGCCATGAAATTAGAAGATTCTTGCTCCTTTGAAGAAAAGTTATGACCAACCTATACAGCATATTAAAAAGCAGAAATAAATTGCTTTGCCAACAAACTCTTTCTAGTCAAGGCTCTCATTTTCCTGTGGTCAAGTATGAATGTGAAAGTTGG
This sequence comes from Bos indicus x Bos taurus, assembly GCF_003369695.1. Taxonomy (NCBI): domain Eukaryota; kingdom Metazoa; phylum Chordata; class Mammalia; order Artiodactyla; family Bovidae; genus Bos; species Bos indicus x Bos taurus. Next base: position 73,210,549 of record NC_040090.1, read on the forward strand.
ACTATAAAGAAAGCTGAACACTGAAGAATTGATGCTTTTGAACTATGGTGTTGGAGAAGATTCTTGAGAGTTCCTTGGATTGCAAGGAGATCCACCCTGTCCATCCTAAAGAAAATCAGACCTGAATATTCATTGCAAGTACTGATGATGAAGCTGAATCTGAAACTCCATTACTTTGGCCACCTGATGGTAAGAACTGACTCATTTGAATAGACCTGGATTCTGAGAAAGATTGAAAGCAGGAGGAGAAGGGGCTGACAGAGGATGAGATGGTTGGATGGCATCACCGACTCAAGGGACATGAGTTTGAGTAAGCTCTGGGAGTTGGTGTTGGATAGAGAGGCCTGGCGTATTGCAGTCCATGGGGTCACAAAGAGTCGCACATGACTGAGCGACAGAACTGAACTGAACTGAAGGAGAATATATAAAGAAAGTCAATAAAATGACTATATAGAGTCCTCTTTTAAGTTATTTTTTATTTGCAAAGTGTTGTAGACACTGTTTCTTCTCCATAGTTAATGTGACGTCCTAAGGTCTTCTTTCTTCTATTGTTTGCTCAGCTGGTAAAGAATCCACCTGCAATGTGGGAGATCTGGGTTTGATCCCTAGTTTGGGAAAATCCCCTGGAGAAGTTAATGGCTACCCAGTCCAGTATCCTACCCTGGAGAATTCCATGGACAGTATGGGGTTTCAAATATTTGGACACGACTGAAAGACTTTCACTTTCAGTTTCAAATTTATCTAACTTTTCTTTTAGTTCTTGTGTTTTCTTGTCATATCTAGAATTATTGCAATAATTGAGTCACAAAAATGTACTTTCTGTTTTCCTCTGCAATTGATACAATTCAGTCTCTTGTATTTAGATCTATATCCATTTTAAGTTAATTTTTGTCTGTTATGGAAGGCAAGGTACCTAGTGCACTCTTTTTGATGTATTCATCCATTTGTCCCATCATTGTTTGAAAATACTATAGGCTTTCTCCACTGAATTGCCTTTGGGTACTTATCAAAAATCAATTCACCACAAATGTAAGACTTTATTTCCATACTCATTTCTATTCCATTCTTCTGTATGTTTTTCCTTATTCTAGTATCACATTGTCTTCATTACTACAGCTTTGTAATAAGTTTGAAAATTACAAATCTGCAAACTATGTTCTACTTTTTCAAGATTGCTGTGGCTATTCTGCATTTACATTTTATCTATTAGCTTGTCAATCTGTGCAAAATTTTATAGTGGATATATTAAATCTGTATGAATTTCAGTAGTGTTGTCATATTAACAATTTTAACCTTTTCAGTTAATTTAAACAATATCTTATCACTTAGGTCTTCTTCAACTTTTATCAGTGGTATTTTCTTCTTTCTGGGAACATACATGAACTTCTCTGATTAAAGCTATTATAAAATAATTTATAATTTTATCAGCCTTCTTTGTGGTCCATTTCTCATATGTACCTGATTACTGGAAAAAATCATAGCTTTGACCATACAGATTTTTGTTGGCAAAGTGATGCCTCTGCTTTTTAATATGCTATCTATGTTTGTCATGGCTTTCCTTCCAAGGAGCAAGCATATTTTAATTTCATTGCTGCATTCACCATCTGCAATGATTTTGGAGACCAAGAAAATAAAATCTGTCACTGTTTCCATATTTTCCTCTTCTATAGTCAAAGGTATAGTTTTTCCAGTAGTTAAGTATGGATGTGAAATGTGGACCATAAAGAAGGCTGAGAGCTGGAGAATTAATGCTTTCAAACTGTATTGCTGGAAAAGGCTCTCGAGACTCTCTTGGACAGCAAAGGGATCAAACCAGTCAATCCTAAGGGAAACCAACCCTGAATATTCATTGAAAGGACTGTTGCATTAATACTCCAATACTTTGGCCACTTGATGCAGAACCAACTCATTGGGAAAGACCTGTACTAGGAAAGATTGAGTTCAAGAGGAGAAGGGGGTTGACAGTGGGTAAGACTGTTAGATGGCATCACTGACTCAATGGACGTGAGTTTGAACAAACTCTAGGAGATGGTGAAGGACAGGGAAGCCTGAAATGCTGCATTCCATGGGGTAGCAAAGAGGCAGACATGACTTAGTGACTGAGCAACTACAATAGTTTGCCATGAATTGATGGGACCAGATGCCATAATCTTAGTTGTGATTTGTCCAACCCAGCATTTTGCATGATGCATTTTGCCTATTTTTTAATCAGGTTATTTATTTATTTAGCTATTGGATTATGGAAGTTTCTAACATAATTTGGTAATATAATTTGAAGTTAAGAAGCATTATGCCTCTAGCTTTGTTTTTCTTTCTTAAGTTGGGGTCTTAACTAGTTGGGGTCTTCAGTGATTCCACACAAATTTTAGGAACTTTTTTCTATTTCTGTGTAAAATGAGTTGGAATTTTGAAAGGGTTTTCTTTGAAACTGTAGGTCACTTTGGATAGTATGAACAGTTGACATATTAATTCTCCTAATCCATAAGTGCAGGGTGTGTGTGCTCATTTGCACAGTTACTTCTGACTCCTTGGGGCCCTAACAACTGTAGGTCGCTAGGCTCTTCTGTCCACAGAATTTTGCAGGAAAGAATACTGGAGCATGTTGCAATTTCCTACTCCCTGACTGCAGTTTCAATCCTTGGGTCGGGACAATTTCTTAGAGAAGGAAATGACAGCCCACTCCAGTTTGCTTGCTTGGAAAATCCCATGGACAGAGGAGCCTGGTTGGCTACAGTCCATGGGATAACAAGAGTCAGACATGACTTAGCAACTAAACGACGACCACCACCACTGCAGGGGATCTTTCCAACCCAGAGGTTGAACCAGGGTATCTTGTGTCTCCTGCACTGATAACCAGATTCTTTACCACTGAAGCCACCTAGAGTCCCTAAATACAGGGTATATTCACATTTATTTGTGTACTGTTGTATTTCTTTCATGAATGTTTTGGAGTTTCCAGTGTGCAATTTTCCAGTTTGATTAATTTTATTTCTTGATTAATTTATTGTTTTGATGATATTGTGAGACTTTTTCTTTTGTTTCATGATTCATTGTTACTGTACAAAAACACATTTTTTTTTTTAAACCTGAAACTTTGCAGAATTTGTTACCTTGTTCCAAAAAACATGTTGATGGCATCTTAAGGTTTTTTACATATTCTGTCATGTTAACTGTGAGCAGGGAGACTTTTTATTTATATCTTTCCAATTTGGACACCTTTCGTGTCTTGCCCAACCTTCATTTCTTGTCTAACCTTTTAGTATTAGGTTATATAGTAGTGCAAGTGGGCATTCTTATCTTGTTTCTGTATTATAGATAAAGCTTTTACCTTTTCATTTTGAGTATGATGTGAGCTGTGAGCTTGTCATATATGTTGATCTCATATCTACATTCCTTTTACATCTAATTTATTAACATCATTTTTATCTTGAATATATGTTGAATTTTGTTATTTTTTCAGCAAACATCAAGATAGTCATATGGTTTGTATCTTTCACACATTGCATTTATTTTCATATATTAATCACATTTTACATTCTTGAGGTAAATGCCATTCAATCATAATCTTCAATCTGTTTCCATGTTGTTGAACTTGTACATTTATATTAAATACTGTTAATTATTTTAAAATATCTTATTATTTTCTTTTTTGATTATGATATCAGAGTATTAAAATGCACATTGCATATCTTGGGAAGTCTTCTCTATCCTTTTTTTGAAAACTTTGTAAAGGATCAGTATTAATCTTTCCCATTCTTCAATCTTACTTGTATCTCTGAGTCCTAACTATGTGTGTTTTACAATGCCTAAAGGTTGGATCAAAAATGTTTTAAACATTGTAGCAGAACAGTTTTTGCCTTTTGATTGGAGTGTTCAATTAATTTGTGTTCAATATAATTACTGAATATGTAGGGCTTATATCCACGATTTTCTATCTGTTTTCTGAGTGTCTTATTATTTTTCTTTTTATCTCCATTACAGCCTCTTTTTATTTTCAATAGATTTTCTCTATTGTACTATTTTAATTCTTTTTTATTATATGTTTCAATTATTTAAAAACTATCTGGGAGATGAAAATTAACATTGTGACATAAAACATTCTAAATACTTAATTTCAATAAAAATTAACTACAAAAATCTACTTAATTATATGCCTGTTTCCACCTCCTCCTTTGTGTTATTGTTATCATACAGAATTTTAAGTTCAATCCTTATTTTTGGCTCCCTCCTTTCTGGGATTTTCCCTTTTATTGTTAGTTGGATCATACAACACTGAACTCTACCCATTGACACCTCAATCAAGGGCTTCCCTGGTGGCTCAGATGGTAAAGAATCTGCTTGTAATGTAGGAGACCTGAGTTCCATCCCTGGGTTTGGAAGATCCCCTGAAGGAGGGCATGGTAACCCACTCCAGTATTCTTGCCTGGTGAATTCCTTGGACAGAGGATCCCATGGGTCACAAAGAGTCAGACACAACTGAGAGATTTTCACCTTCACTTCCCTCAATCAAAAATGAGGAGTCTTTACTAGTTCTCTCCAAAATGCAGCCACAGGAACTGGGAAGTATTCTAAGGGACACGTGTAATGTGGATATCAGTTATTGTGCTTCCTTCTTTCAAGAGTAAATATCCACCAGTTTTTTTTTTTTTTAATTATTCTATTTGTTTTATTTTGTCTTGGGTTTATAATGGTTTTGACAAAAGTGCTATTTCAGTTATTATTAAGAAGAGAAAGAAAAGCAGAACACAACAGTTAGGGTTTTGAATCAGCTAATAAACTGACTAGTAAAATCAGCTAGTAAACTGACTGCATGCTTATCAAACAGCACTGACAATATTAGGACCAACAGCCTACTTAGAAAACAAAGTGAAATTGTGAGCTAATTAGGCTTAAACATACCTTGCATAAGTCTGAAGCTTTGATCTATCATGAAAAGTAATACAAGTGTAGCTTTCTATACAATTCTTAGAAAATTGTCTTAGCATGATTTCATGTTTTCTAATCCAAACAACTGTAGGGCATCAAATGAACTAAGGTAAATTAGATGCATTATCCAGACTTTGATGAATTTTACCAAGCAATGAGTAATTTCTGAGCAGGTTAAGGTTACCTCCTCTGGTGATATCTAATGATTGACAAACTGGTTAGTTTTTCATTTTAAATTCCTAAAAGCTAACTTTTATATTTTCATACAGGCTCTGTGCTTGTGTTTGTTATTATGAATTTAGAGACTTAATCCCCTTCCAAAAATGGCATTGAAATATGTATAATATCATATATGAAATGAGTCACCAGTCCAGGTTCGTTGCATGATACTGGATGCTTGGGGCTGGTGCACTGGGAGGACCCAGAGGAATGGTATGGGGAGGGAGGAGGGAGGAGGGTTCAGGATGGGAACACATGTATACCTGTGGCAGATTCATTGTGATATATGGCAAAACCAATACAATATTGTAAAGTTAAATAACATTTAAAAAATACATAAAATAAAATTACCAGAGAATAGCTCATAGTTGTAGAAAACAGTCATACTTTTTGTTTGTTTGCTGGAGGCTTTCTGAAATTGTTGGAAATAATTTTCTGTTCTATCACAGTCTTAGTCTAGTTTCTAGTTTCACAAAACTGTGGTACTAGAACTGATGAGAATTAAGTTCCCAAGAAGGTCACTCTTCCAAACTTAGTTTGGATCAATGAATTAAACACTGGATACAGATCAAAGGATGCAGAGCTCATGTCTTGGTTTTCTCTCCTTATTAATATATATCCTCTGACTTATTGTGTTAAATAGAGAGAAAGAGGAGATTAAGTCTGATGGTATTTTACTTACTGTCAATTTTAATATTTTCTTATTTTTAGTCTTTTTACCTCCATTTTTTTCCAAGCTCTGATAGTAGTCTTACTAACAATGCCCTTCTCTTTTCCTAACTTCCCATCAAGAAGATATAATTGATATTTCACCCAGCACTCACGATCAGCCCTACTAAGTAAATTTCAGCATGGGAGTCTAATCTTTCCTTGAATACAATATATAGCATTTTTTCAGTTCTATTGGAACAAATAACCACTCTAATCAGGATTTAAATCTCCAAATTTTTCTGCAAATTGCAATTACAAATTTCTACAATTTACAAGATGATACTATGAGAGGCTGGGATACATTTTTACACTCCCATTCTTGGAAGTGGTTAATGCCATATAAAATTACTTAATGTATAATAATAATGTCTCTCTCTCTCTCTCTCTTTTTTTTTTTTATGGCACCCCACACCAGTAGTCTTGCCTAGAAAATCCCATGGACGGAGGAGCCTGGTAGGCTACAGTCCATGGGATCGCTAAGAGTCAGACACGACTGAGCGACTTCACTTTCACTTTTCACTTTCATGCATTGGAGAAGGAAATGGCAACCCACTCCAGTGTTCTTGCCTGGAGAATCCCAGGGATGGGGGAGCCTGGTAGGCTACCATCTACGGGGTCACACACAGTCAGACACGTGACTTAGCATAGCATAGCATAGCATAATAATAATGTCTAATTTTAAAATACTGTAAATTTATAGTAATGTATACTCAGTTTAATTATATTTGAATATAATATTTGTTATATCCTTTTGGTCAGTTATTTAAAATTACTTTATATTTAAGCATCTGCTTCTCCACAATTTCATCAAATTATCTCAAATACTTGAGTTCCAAAAATCTACAGGGGAAGCCAGGTCCTGTTCTTGATTCTTACTGTTTGTCATTTATTAATGACCATCTTCTCTTCTCTGGGCATGTCAAACCTGTCTTCTCCTATCTCTCTCCATCTGATGCGGATTTAGCACTCCACAAACATTACCCCACTGAGGAGTCTCATTGTAAAACAATCCTAACCAACCTTGCTTTCCCAATTTTTTTCTCTAGGGTTAAAGAAAGCTAAACTCATCCTCAGATCCAATTATTTTTACTTTCCTTATTAAAAGCGTTTTCCTCCACTTCTTCCCTATCCCATACACTCAATGTGAGAATTCAAAATAATTATCCTCATTGGACTTTTGTGAAAATGAAAGTCGCTCAGTAGTGTCCAACTCTTTGTGACCCATGGACTACACAATCCATGGAATTTTTCAGACCAGAATACTTGAGGATATAGCCCTTCCTTTCTCCCGGGATCTTCCCAACCCAGGGATCCAACCCAGGTCTCCTGCATTGTAGGTGGATTCTTTACCAGCTGAGGCACAAGGACATTTGTGGTCCAGACCCAATATTGTGATAGAAACTTTCTGTCTAAAAAATTCATGTTACACATGAAAAGGATTTCTATGGAGTTTAGACGGAGAAGGCAATGGCACCCCACTCCGGTACTCTTGCCTGGAAAATCTCATAGACGGAGGAGCTTGGTAGGCCACAGTCCATGGGGTCTCTAAGAGTCAGACACGACTGAGCAACGTCACTTTCACTTTTCACTTTCATGCACTGGAGAAGGAAATGGCAACCCACTCCAGTGTTCTTGCCTGGAGAATCCCAGGGACGGGGGAGCCTGGTGGGCTGCCGTCTATGGGGTCGCACAGAGTCGGACACGACTGAAGTGATTTAGCAGCAACATGGAGTCTAGAATGCCCTTCCTCTCATTTACATTTGAATGACACATACTTTAGGATCTAACTCAACTCTTAGGAAGAAATCTTGACTATCCCAATACCTTGCATCAGTACCCTATTAAGTGATCACTTACCTGTCAATAAACTTGCTATGTAGAGTTATTTTCCCAATAGGGAAAACTTCTACTTGCCTGAAGAGTAATTTGTCCTTCATTATAGTCTAGCATCTGTCTATATTTCGGCTTCGCTGCTGACTCAGCTGGTAAAGAACCTGCCTGCCATTGCAAAAGACATAAGAGACACAGGTTCGATCCCTGGGTCAGGAAGATACCCTGGAAAAGGAAATGGCAGTGCACTCCAGTATTCTTGCCTGGAAAATTCCATGGACAAGAGGAGCCTGGGGATCTACAGTCCACAGGGTCACGAGGAGTTAAGACATGACTGAGCACGTACGCATGCCGTGCTTTACCTTCTGGTTCAGTGGAATTGTGCATTACTATTGTTGGATACCTTTTTTACATCAAATCAATTGATTATTAAAAAGGATGTTACAAAGGGAATGAGTGTCAGGAAATCTGTACAAAAAGAATGTTCTTCCTCTACTCCCAGTGATTCTCAGGTCCTCACCTTCTCCTCTTATTATGTAGTCAGTATTTCTGAATTTCTTTCTCCAGGCAGTAGGAGGTAGAGAGGAGAAAGAATGAGCCTCCTCTCTTCCTGAGCAGTAGGAGAAGGGAGTTCAAATATATTTCAAATGGGGAAATTGAATATAATTCTTCACTGTAAGGATGATGAGTTTCAGCAGGCCTTTAGTATGCTACTTTATATCAGGGGATGCTCGTGAGTTGCCTTGAAATAACCAGGATTATTTATGATATATCCATTTCACTTTTTAATAAATATAAAATTTCCCTTCAGAACAGAATACAATTATATTTTGGTATCTATTTTTGTTTTGTACCCATGCAACCCTGGCTCTGGAACTTTTAAAACCAGAAATAAGTATGATATTTACCATTTTCTAAGTTATGGCTATCATCAAACAGCTTGCCTATTAATATGCAATGGTACACACTGATATGTAGTGTGCAAAAATATGGATATAAACCAGTCAAAAAGATTAGATAGGTCAGAACTGACAGTTTAATGTGATATTGAAGAAGAAAGATATAATCATATAAACTGTGTTCTGTAAAAAAAAAAAGTTCAATATTAAAGGGGGGGGGGGGTATGGTTAATCATACAGAAGAAGCACCAAGGGAGATGTGTGTAGTTATGTGACAGGTGAACTGTGGGGACAGACCAGCAGATTTTCATATTAAAATATGAGCTGACTATTGGACTTTTTAAATCTAGATTTCAAACTGGTTTTAACAAAAATTTTTAAGTGTGGAATGAAAAGTCACTAACCTCCAGCTCATTATTTCTAAGTGGATTAATCTTTTCAATTACTTCAAAGATAAAATTCTCCTCATAGGGGTGCAGTAAAATTGGTTCAAATTGTGTGCAGTACATTAAAGGAATGACTGCCATTTCACTTTTATTAATCTTTCGTGCTCAGTTCAATTTGCCACATTTAAATTGACCCCATGGAGATAAATTAGAATTCAAGACATGATTACCTAAAGTTGATACATTTCAATCTCAATTGCTTAATGATAAAAAGGCTCATATGAAAATTTTTCTGAGAAAAAAATAAAATGGTAAGGACAGGATTAACTTTGCCTGTCTCTTTATTTTTTTCTTCCCATTTCCCTCTTTAGGTCAACTTATCCTCCCTTTAATTGTGCATACAGTTACTATATTTCACTTTATGTCAAGTTCTTCTGTCTCTGAGCAATGTGGATCACTTAGTAGAAGTGAATTTTGAAAAAAAAAACCTAAATCATTTGTTTCTTCAGTTGGTCTATCAGATATTGGGACTGATATCTGACAGTAATAAATAGTATTATCCTCAGTATTTGAAGTTAGATTTTCAAGGCCTATTTTTCTCTTCTGCTTCTAGTCTTTTAAACAATCATCTATTTGTAAAACTAAATGTACATTTGTGTGTGTGAGTGTGCATGTGTGTGCCTGTTTGTTTAGAAATCAGAACACAGGATAGACTGCCTTATTCACTTGAATTAATGAATCCATTGAATATTAAGAATTCTCTTAAATATGGGAGAAGAATCAATACAGATAAACTATAATATATAAAACATAAGTATTCATCAGTAATGTATTCTATTCTTGCCTAGAGTGTAACTTGTTCAAGGACTCAGCTTTTTCCTGTTCACTGTATAATGCCATATATGAGCTCAAAACCTATTTGCTGAAGAGGAGTGTATACTGTAGAAACAGAATATCACAATTTTTAGAAATATTGAAGACATTTCATTTTGTTATTCTCTCTCTTTTTTTTAACAAAATTGTTGATAGGCTATATAATTAATTGTTTACTGAAAACTAGCAGCTCGGAAATGAGAAATCAGATTATTTCAGTTGGTAGCTAACAGGAGTTTTGGGCCATTGCACACAGGCTGTTTCTGAGAACCTTCTTTCAAAGCCTTCATCAAAGCCTCAGTAGAAGGCAGCTGACCTTTGAAAATGCATTATCTGAAGCAGGCTGAAAACTCACAGGCACTTGTAGGCAGAGACAATCCTTTTTGAATGTGAATTTTTGGGGACAAGCATTGAGCATTTTTTAGTACCAAGATTTACAAAGAAACAAGCTCCTGTTGAGGAGGAGCACACAAGGTCATTGCCCACTTCAAGTTTCATATTTCAAGGACCAAGCCATAGGCATAAAAAAATTTAAGAGGGAAAAGTGCTTTCTAAAGGGACGGATAGATTGTGAGAGTCTAACTACTTTAAAATTTTGCACTGTGTGTTTCAGTGTAATAGGCTGTCACTGAAAAAAAAAAAAAAAGTTACTGAATTACTTAAGAATGCTGCCTTTTACTCAGAGTTCAAATGTTTGTGGTTTTTGGTCTGACATAGCTCAGAACTAGGTGATGGGGGAAATGTCTTGAGCAAATTCATAAGAATAAGAAAAACTGGATTTTGACATATTAACCAACAGAATACAAAAAGAGCCCCAAAGGAGGCAAAGTTCTGACAGGTATAATGCAGGAATAGAGGGGATCAGAATTTTGAAAAGCTCATGAAAAGTCAAATTCTTACCTCATCATCTTTACTATGGTTAGTAAACGTCTGACCTAATGTTAAATAGCAGCATTGGATATAATCCATGTGACTATTGTATTTCAGTATAAGAACTATACAAAAAGATCTCCATGATCCAGATAGTCAAAATGGTGTGATCACTCACCTAGAGTCAGAAAACCTGGAATGCAAAGTCAAGCGGGCCTTAGGAAGCATCACTATGGACAAAGCTAGTGAAGATGATGGAATTCCAGTACAGCTGTTTCACGTCTTAAAAGATGATGCTGTGAAAGTCCTACATTCAATATGCCAGCAAATTTGGAAACCTCAACAGTGGCAACAGGACTTCAAAATGTCAGTTTTCATTCCAATCCCCAAAAGGCAATGCCAAAGAATTTTCAAACTGCCACACAATTGCACTCGTCTCACACACTATCAAAATACTGCTTAAAATTCTCCAGGCCAGGTTTCAACAGTACATAAATGGTGAACTTCCAGGTGTTCAAGCTGGATTTAGAAAAGGCAGAGGAACCAGGGATCAAATTGACAATATCCATTGGATCATTGAAAAAGCAAGAGAGTTACAGAAAAATAATCTTCTGCATTACTGACTATGCCAAAGCCTTTGACAGTCTGGATCACCATAAACTGTGAAAAATTCTTCAAGAGATGGGAATATCAGACCACCTGACCTGCCCCTTGAGAAATCTGTATGCAGGACAGGAAGCAACAGTTAGAACTGGACATGGAACAACAGACTCGTTCAAAATCAGGAAAGGAGTACGTCACGGCTGTATGTTGTCACTCTGCTTATTTAACTTCTATTCAGAATACATCATGAGAAATGCTGGGCTGGATAAAGCACAAACTGGAATCAAGATTGCCAGGAGAAATCTCAGTAACGTCAAATATGCAGATAACACCACCCTTATGGCAGAAAGCAAAGAAGAACTGAAGAGCCTCTTGATGAAAGTGAAAGAGGAGAGTGACAAATTTGGCTTAAAAGTCAACATTGAGAAAATTAAGATCATGGCATCTGGTCCCATCAGTTCATGGCAAATAGATGGGGAAGCTATGGAAACAGTGGCAGACTTTATTTTCTTGGCTCCAAAATCACTGCACATGGTGACTGCAGCCATGAAATTAAAAGACGTTTGCTCATTGGAAGAAAAGCTATCACCAACCTAGACAGCATATTAAAAAGCAAAGACATTACTTTACCAACAAAGGTCCATGTAGTCAAAGCTATGATTTTTCCCATAGTCATGTATGGATGTGAGAGTTGAACTATAAAGAAAGCTGAGCACCAAAGGATTGACGCATTTGAACTATGGTGTTGGAGAAGACTCTTGAGAGTCCCTTGGACTGCAAGGAGATGCAACCAATCAATCCTAAAGAAATCAGTCCTGGTTGTTCATTGGAAGAATTGATGCTGAAGCTGAAGCTCCATTACTTTGGTCACCTGATGTGAAGAACTGACTCATTTGAAAAGACCCTAATGCTGGGAAAGATTGAAGGAGCGAGGAGAAGGGGACGACAGAGGATGAGATGGTCAGATGGCATCACCGACTCTATGGACATGAGGTTGAGCAAGCTCCAGGAGTCTCCATTTCTTCTGAGGGATTCCTGCCTGCAGTAGTAGATATAATGGTCATCTGAGTTAAATTCACCCATTCTAGTCCATTTTAATTCACTGATTCCTAGAATGTCTACATTCACTCTTGCCATCTTTGTTTGACCACTTCCAATTTCCTTGATTCATGGACCTGACATTCCAGGTTCCTATGCAATATTGCTCTTTACAGCATCGGACCTTGCTTCTATCACCAGTCACATCCACAGTTGGGTATTGTTTTTGCTTTGGCTCCATTCCTTCATTCTTTCTGGAGTTATTTCTCCACTGATCTCCAGTAGCATATTGGGCACCTACTGACCTGGGGAGTTTCTCTTTCAGTATCCTATCATTTTGCCTTTTCATACTGTTCATGGGGTTCTCAAGGCAAGAATACTAAAGTGGTTTGCCGTTCCCTTCTCCAGTGGACAACATTCTGTCAGAACTCTCCACCATGACCTGTCCATCTTGGGGTGCTCCACAGGCTTGGCTTAGTTTCATTGAGTTAGAAAAGACTGTGGTCCTAGTGTGATTAGATTGACTAGTTTTCTGTGAGTATGGTTTCAGTGTGTCTGGCCTCTGATGCCCTCTTGCAACACCTACTGTCTTACTTGGGTTTCTCTTACTTTTGGCGTGGGGTTCCTCTTCATGGCTGCTTCAGCAAAGCGCAGCTGCTGCTCCTTACCTTGGATGAGGGGTGTCTCCTCACCGCCGCCCTTCCTGACCTTCAAAATGGGATAGCTCTTCTAGGCCCTCCTGTGCCCGTGCAGTTCAGGGGCACACTGAAAACCTGAGTGCTTGACACTTCCCAGGCAGGAGAAGATCAAATCCGGTCTGGTGTGCTGCAATTCATGGTGTCACAAAGAGTCGGATATGACTGAGCAACTAAACTGAACTGAACTGAACTGAAAAATTGTTACAGTATGTCAACTCTATGCTGTCTACTAGAAAGCCAATTTAGATTTATAGATAGAAATAGATTAAAAGTAACTGGACAAAAGAATGCATTTCAGGATATCTGTAATTGGAAGAAAGTGTAAATGGATGTATTAATTTTGGATGGAGAAAACTTTAGAACAGGGAAATTTCTTAGACACAGAGGCATTATACAACAATAAAGGAGATTATTCACAAAGAAAGCATAACATTCCTTAGTATGTATATGACTAAAAAGAGAATATTAAATACAAAAGTCAAAAGTTAATAGAAATACAAGCAAAACTGTGCTTTCCTGGTGGTTCAAACAGTAAAGAATACACCTGTAATGTGGGAGATCTGGGTTCGATCCCTGGATTGGGAAGATCCCCTGGAGGAAGGCATGCTAATCCACTCCAGTATTCCTTCCTGGAGAATCCCCATGGATAGAGGAGGCTGACAGCTACAGACCATGGGGTTTCAAGGAGTAAGACATGACTGAGTGACTAAACACAGCACACCACAAAGAAAATTAAATGAAAACTCTATGAGGGGGTAATTGAACAGCCCCCTATCAAAAATTGATAGACACATCAGGTAAAAAATAAGGGCATAGTTAAAATCAGCAATGCCGTTAATAAACTGGATACAAAAGACATCAATAACGTGAACCATGAACTTCCTGATGTTCAAGCTGGTTTTAGAAAAGGCAGAGGAACCAGAGATCAAATTGCCAACATCCAGTGGATCATGGAAAAAGCAAGAGAGTTCCAGAAAAACATTTATTTCTGATTTATTGACTATGCTAAAGCCTTTGACTGTGTGGATCACAATAAACTGTGGGAAATTCTGAAAGAGATGGGAATACCAGACCACCTGACCAGCCTCTTGAGAAACCTATATGTAGGTCAGGAAGCAACTGTTAGAACTGGACATGGAACAACAGACTGGTTCCCAACAGGAAAAGGACTACGTCAAGGCTGTATATTGTCACCCTGCTTATTTAACTTATATGCCGAGTACATCATGAGAAACACTGGACTGGAAGAAGCACAAGCTGGAATAAAGATTGCTGGGAGAAATTTCAATCACCTCAGATATGCAGATGACACCACCCTTATGGCAGAAAGTGAAGAGGAACTAAAAAGCCTCTTGATGAAAGTGAAAAAAGAGAGTGAAAAAGTTGGCTTAAATCTCAACATTCAGAAAATGAAGATCATGGCCTCTGGTCCCATCACTTCATGGGAAATAGATGGGAAAAGTGTAGAAATAGCATCAGACTTTATTTTTTGGGGCTTCAAAATCACTGCAGATGGGGATTGCAGCCATGAAATTAAAAGACGCTTACTCCTTGGAAGGAAAGTTATGACCAGCCTAGATAGCATATTGAAAAGCAGAGACATTACTTTGCCAACAAAGGTTCATCTAGTCAAGGCCATGGTTTTTCCTGTGGTCATGTATGGATGTGAGAGTTGAACTGTGAAGAAGGCTGAGTGCTGAAGAATTGATGTTTTTGAACTGTGTTGTTGGAGAAGAGTCTTCAGAGTCCTTTGGACTGCAAGGAGATCCAACTAGTCCATTCTGAATGAGATCAGCCCTGGGATTTCTTTGGAAGGACTGATGCTAAAGCTGAAACTCCAGTACTTTGGCTACCTCATGCGAAGGGTTGACTCACTGGAAAAGAGTCTGATTCTGGGAGGGATTGAGGGCAGTAGGAGAAGGGGACAACAGAGGATGAGATGGCTGGATGGCATCACCGACTTGATGGACGTGAGTTTGAGTGTACTCAGGGAGTTGCTGATGGACAGCGAGGCCTGAAGTGTTGCATTCATGGGTTCACAAAAAGTCGGACAGAGCTGAGCAACTGAACTGAACTGAACTGAAGCAATTTCATTCAATAACAGCAGAACGTATGTTTTTCTCTTTGCTCACATGGGACTTTCAACAAGATAGACCACATTCTAGGACATGAAAGACATCTTAAAGTATTTAAGAGAATAAAAACATACAATCTTTGCTTTCAGATAATGAAACTAAATTAAAAATTAATAACATGAAGATAACTGGGAAATCCCTGAAATTAAACAGCAAACAGCAAACTTCTGAATAACATATGGATCAAAGAAGAAATTTCAAGAGAAATTTTAAAATATTTTAAGCTAAGGTTACTGAAAAAGATACCAGAGGAACAGGATGGAGAGCCCACTTTCTCCCCCACAAAATCATCAAAAGATCATTTAAATGAGGAGCAACTTCCACTATACAATTTCTGAATGCTGTCAGAGGACACCACACACCCAGAAAGGTAGCCCATTCTCTTTGAAAGGAGGTAGGACGAAATACAAAAGACAAAATGAGAGACAAAAGAGTTAGGGATGGAGACCAGTATGGGGAGGGAGTCGTGTAAGAGGAGAAGTTTCCAAACAACAGGAAACCCCTCTCACCGGTGGGTCTGTGGGGGGTTTTGAAATCTCAGAAGCCAGCATAACTGGGAGGGTGGGGGGAAACCCACAAAATATGTGCCTAACCACAACTCCAGCAGAGAAGTATCCCAGACAATCAAATCCACCACCAGCAAACAAGTGCTGGACAGGGAGGCACAGGTTGCATGTAGGGTAAGAACCAGGCCTGAATGCCCTGAGGACAATCTGAGGGAGATAACGTGAGATAGCAACCCAAACTGTGGCATAGCCAGAGAGAGAAACAAAAAAAAAAAAAAAAAACAGGGAGAGAGAGAACTTTCCCGCACAAAGCTCTAAACTAAGGTGCAGCCTGGTCTGCTCACAGAACAAAGGAGTGAGTGAATACCAAAGGAAAGCTAGCCGGCTGTGGACTGGCCCATCCCCCTGTCAGAGACAGAGAGGCAGGCAGGCGATAGCCAGAGCTGGAAGGCAAGGGGCAATCTCGGCCCCAAAGATGGCATCCTCCACCAAATTTTGAACACTCTCCCAGTTGCTCACCAAGTCTTCCTGGGATACTGGACGGTTGACATCTGCCAGGAGGGTCACAGCCTCATATCAGCTCCCCAGAGGAGACACAGGGCACACCTGAGATGGTGTTCTTGTGGCCTGAAAAATCTGGTAAACCAAACGGCTGGGGCCAGGGAGGTGATTAAGATGCACAGCTCACCTGGGACAGTGTGCTCACCAAGCACCTGGTTGCCTGAGCTGCTCAGACCTTGGAAGGGCACAAAACGCAGGCCCAAATGAGTCTGTGCCTATGTGGAAAACCCAATAACCCAAACCTGAGCAGCTTAGACCTGGAAAGTGCACTAAACAGAGGGCCCACTTAGGACAGTTCCCCTGCAGTGCAACCTGGAGCCTGAGCAGTGTAGACCCAGCAAGCACACACTGCCATGAGCTGGGGCAAACCCAGTGTGGTCCATACACTGCGAACACTCCCACACACAAGCTAGTGATATTTGTTTGCAGTGTTCCTCCCTCCACACAGCAGGACTGACCAAGTGAGCCTAAATAAGTGACCACATTTGCCACCTTGTATCAGGGCAGAAATTAGACACTGAAGAGACTTTCAAGCAGAGGAACCCAAAATAAACAAAGAAGAGGGAACCACTCTGGAAGTGACAGGTGCAAACAGATTAAAACCCTGTAGTTGACATTGACTAAGCATTGGAAGGGGCCTATAGACCTTGAGAAGAAGTATAAACTGGAACAAGTAACTAGCTGAAACTGAACTGACCCCACACAGCCCTCAACAGCTCGAGAAATTCCTAGAATATTTTTACTATTTTCATTTTTTAATTTTTAAGTTCTCTATTGCTCGTTTAATTTTCATTTTTATAACCTATTACCTTGCAAAAAAACAGACCCTATTTTTAAAGCAAATTCCATACACACACACACACATATATATGTATATATGTATTTTTATTTATTTATTTATAATGTTTGTGATTGATTTTGTTTTGTATTTTTGAGAGTCTAAACTCTACTCTAGATTCTTAATCTTTGCTTTTTGGTATTTGTTATCAATTTTGTACCTTTACGAATCTAATCTTCAGTATCCATTATTACTTAGGAGTGTGATTACTGGTCTGATTACTCTCTCCCCTTTTGCCTCTCTCTCTATTCACCCAGGTCACCTCTATTTTCTCCCTCCACCTTCTCTTCTCTACTTAACTCTGTGCATCTATTTGGATGTCCTGGGCTGTGGAGAATACTTAGGGAACTCATTATTGGCTGGACTGGTCTCTCGCCTTTTAAATCCCCGTCCTCTCCTCCTGGTCACCTCTATCTCCTTCCTCCCTCTTCTCTTCTCTATGTAACTCCATGAACTTCTCTGGGTGTTCCAGATAGTGGAGAGAACATAGGGAATTGATTACTGGCTAGACTGGTCTCTCGCTTTTGGATTCCAACTCTTCTTTATCTGGTCACCTCTATCTCCCTCCTCCCTCTTCTCTTCTACATGTAACTCTATGAACCTCTCTGGGTGTCCCTCACTGTGGAGAATCTTTTCACCATTAAACTAGATGTTTCATCATCTGTGCTGTATGGAAGAAGTCTTGAGGCTACTGTAAGAATAAGACTGAAAGCCAGGGGCAGGATGCTTAAATACAAAACTTAAGAACACCAGAAAACTCCTGACTCCAGAGAATATTAATTGACAAGAGCTCATCCAAAAGCCTCCATACCTACACTGAAACGAAGCACCACCCAAGGGCAAACAAGTTCTAGAGCAAGATATGCCATGTTAATTCTCCAGCAATGCAGGAACATAGCCCTGAACATTAAATGACAGGCTGCCCAAAGTCAAACCAAACCCATAGGTAGCTCAAAATTCACTACCGGACACTTCATTGTACTCCAGAGGGAAGTGATCCAGCTCCACCAACCTGAACATCGATGCAAGCTTGCCTAACCAGGAAACCTTGACAAGCCACTAGTCCAACCCCACCCACAGGGAGAAGTCTCCACAATAAAGAGAAACCACAAAGATTGAGCCTACAGAAAGGCCACTCCAAACACAGCGATCTAAACAACATGAAAAGTCATAGAAATATTCAACAGGTACATGCAACAGCAAGAACATAATAAATGCCCATCACACCAAACAAAAGAAGAAGAAATGGGGAGTCTACCTTAAAAATAATTCAGAATAATGATAGTAAAAATGATCCAAATTCTTGAAAACAAAATGGTGTTACAGATATATAGACTAGAGACAAGGATTGAGAAGATGCAAGAAATGTTTAACAAGGACCTAGAAGAAATAAAAATATTCAATCAGTAATGAATAATGCAATAACTGAGATCAAAAGCACCCTGGAGGGAACCAGTAGTGGAATAACTGAGGCAGAAGATAGGATAAGTGAGGCGGAAGATATAATAGTGGAAATAAATGAAGCAAAGAGGGAAAAAAGAAAAATGAACTAAAAGAAATGAGGACAACATTAGAGACTTCAGGGGCAATGTTAAACACTCCAACATTCAAATCATAGGAGTCCCAGAAAAAGACAAAAAGAAAGGCCATGAGGAAATAGTTCAGGAGATAATAGTTGAAAACTTCCCTACAATGGGAAAGGAAATAGCCACCCAAATCTAAAGAGTCCCAAACAGGATAAACCCAAGACAAAACACCCCAAGATACATATTAATCAAATTAATGAACATGAAACACAAAGAGTAAATATTAAAAGCAACAAATAACACACAAGGAGATTCCCATAAGGATAACAGCTTATCTTTCAATAGAAACTCTTCAGGCCAGAAGGGAATGGCAGGACATACTTAAAGTGATGAAAGAGAAAAAGCTACAACCCAGATTACTATACTCAGCAAGGATCTCATTCAATATGAAGGAGAAATCAAAAGCTTTCAATTCAGTTCAGTCACTCAGTCATGTCCGACTCTTTGCAGCTCCATGAACCTCAGCACGCCAGGTCTCCCTGCCCATCACCAACTCCTGGAGCCCACCCAAACCCATGTCCATTGAGTCGGTGATGCTATCCAACCATCTCATCCTCTGTCGTCCCCTTCTCTTCCTGCACTCAACCTTTCCCAGCATCAGGGTCTTTTCAAATAGTCAGCTCTTCGCATCAGGTGGCCAAAGTATTGGAGTTTCAGCTTCAACATCAGTCCTTCCAACAAACACCCTCGACTGATCTTTAGGAAGGACTGGTTGGATCTCCTTGCAGTCCAAGGGACTCTCAAGAGTCTTCTCCAACACCACAGTTCAAAAGCATCAATCCTTCAGGGCTCAGCTTTCTTTATAGTCCAACTCTCACATCCATACATGACCACTGGAAAAACCATAGCCTTGACTAGACGGACTTTTTTGGCAAAGTAATATCTCTGCTTTTTAATATGCCATCTAGATTGATCACAACTTTCCTTCCAAGGAGTAAGTGTCTTTTAATTTCATGGATGCAATAACCATATCCAGTGATTTTGGAGCCCCCAAAAATAAAATCTCCCTCTGTTTCCCCATCTATTTGCCATGAAGTGATGGGGCTGGATGTCATGATCTTAGTTTTCTGAATGTTGGGCTTTAAGCCAAATTTTTCACTCTCCTCTTTCACTTTCATCAAGAGGCTCTTTAGTTCTTCCTCACTTTCTGCCATAAGAGTGATGTCATCTGCATATCTGAGGTTATTGATATTTCTCCTGGCAATCTTGATTTCAGCTTGTGCTTCCTCCAGCCCAGCATTTCTCATGAGGTTGTCTGCATATAAGTTAAATAAGCAGGGTGACAATATATAGCCTTGACATAATCCTTTTACTATTTGTAGACAAGCAAAAGCTGAGAGAATTCACCACCACCAAACCAGCTCTTCAACAAATGCTAAAGGATCTTCTCTAGACAGAAAACAAAGAAAATGCTTATAAACTTAAGCACAAAACAACAAAGTAAATGGCAATACGATCATACTTATCAATAATTACCTTAAATGTAAGTGGGTCGAATACCCCAACCAAAAGACAAAGACTGGCTGAATGGATACAAAGACATTACCCCTATATATGTTCTCCACAAGAGACCCTCCTCATATCGAGGGACACATACGGACTGAAAGTGAAGGGCTCAAAAACGATATTTCACTCACATGGAGACCAAAAAGAAGCAGGAGTAACAATACTCATATCAGATAAAATAGACTTTAAAACAAAGGCTGCAAAAAGAGACAAAGAAGCACTCCACATAATGATCAAAGGATCAATCCAAGAAGGTATAACAATTATAAATATATATACATCCAACATAGAAGTACCACAATATATAAGGCAAATGCTAATAAATATGAAAGGGGAAATTAACAATAACACAATAATAGTGGGAGACTTTAATACCTCACTCACACCTATGGATAGACCAACTAAATAGAAAATTAGCAAGGGAACACAAACTTTAAAAGATACAATGGACCAGTTAGACCTAATTGATATCTATAGGATATTTCACCCCTAAACAATTAACTTCACCTTTTTCTCAAGTGTACACTGAACATTCTCCAGGATAGATCACATCCTGGGCCATAAATCTAACCTTGGTAGATTCAAAAAAATTGAAATAATTTCAAGCATCTTTCCTGATCACAATGCAGTAAGATTAGATGTCAAGTACAGGGGAAAACACACACACACAGACACATATGGAGGCTAAACAACATGATTCTGAATAGCCAACAAATCACAGAAGAAATTACAAAAAAAATGCATAGAAATGAATGAAAATGAAAACATTATAACCCAAAACCTATGGGATTCAGTAAAAGCAGTGCTAAGGGGATGGTTCGTAGCAATACAGGCTTACCTCAAGAAAGAAGAGAACAATTGAATAAATAAATTAACTTTACAGCTAAAGCAACTAGAAAAAGAAGAAATTAAGAACCCCAGAGTTAGTAGAAGGAAAGAAATCATAAAAATTAGGGCAGAAATAAATGAAAAAGCAGCAAAGAAGATTAAAGCAAAGTCAACAAAACTAAAAGCTGGTTCTTTTGGAAGATAAATAAAATAGACAAGCCATTAGCCAAACTCATCAAGAAAAAAAGGGAGGAGAATCAAATCAATAATATTAGAAATGATAATGGAGAAATCACAACAGATAAAACAGAAATACAAAGGATCATAAGAGACTACTATCAGCAACTGTGTGACAATAAAATGGACAACTCGGAAGAAATGGACAAATTCTTAGAAAAGTACAACCTTCCGAAACTGAACCAAGAAGCAATAAAAAGTCTTAACAGACCCTTCACAAGCACGGAAATTGAAACTGTAATCAAAATACTTGAGGAGATAATAGTTGAAAACTTACCTAAAATAGGGAAGGAAATAATCACCCAAGTCCAAGAAACCCAGAGAGCCCCAAACAGGATAAACCCAAGGCAAAACACCCCAAGACACATATTAATCAAATTAACAAAGATCAAACACAAAAAACAAATATTAAAAGCAACAAGGGAAACCAACAAATAACACACAAGGAGATTCCCATAAGGATAACAGCTGATCTTTCAATAGAAACTCTTCAGGCCAGGAGGGAATGGCAAGACATACTTAAAGTGATGAAAGAAAATAACCTACAGCCCAGATTATTGTACCCAGCAAGGATCTCATTCAAATATGAAGGAGAAATCAAAGCTTTACAGACAAGCAAAAGCTGAGAGAATTCAGCACCACCAAACCAGCTCTCCAACAATTGCTAAAGGATATTCTCTAGAAAGGAGACACAAAAATAGTGTATAAACTCAAACCCAAAACAATAAAGTAAATGGCAGCAGGATCATATTTATCAATAATTACCTTAAAAGTAAATGAGTTGAATGTCCCCCCAAAAAAAGACAAAGACTGGCTGAATGGATAAAAAAACAAGACCCCTATGTATGTTGTCTACAAGAGATCCACCTCAAAACAGGGGACATATACAGACTGAAAGTGAAGTGCTGAAAAAAGATTTTCCATGCAGATAGAGATCAAAAGAAAGCAAGAGTAGCAATACTCATATCAGATAAAATAGATTTTAAAACAAAGGCTGTAAAAAGAGAAAAAGAAGGACACTACATAAGGATCAAAGGATCAATCCAAGAAGAAGATATAACAATTATAAATATACATGCACCCAACACAGGAGCACTGTAATATGTAAGACAATTGTTAACAAGTATGAAAGGGGAAATTAACAATGACACAATAATAGGGGGAGACTTTAATACCCCACTCACACCTATGGATAGATCAATTAAACAGAAAATTTACAAAGAAACACAAACTTTAAACGATATAATAGACCAGTTAAACCTAATTGATATCTATAGGACATTTCACCCCAAAACAATGAATTTCACCTTTTTCTCAAGCGCACATGGAACATTCTCCAGGCTAGATCACATCCTAGGTCATAAATCTAGCCTTGGTAAATTCAAAAATTGAAATCATTCCAACCATCTTTTCTGAACACAATGCAGTAAGATTAGATCTCAATTACAGGAGAAAATATATTAAACATTCCAACATATGGAGGCTGAACAACACGCTGCTGAACAACCAACAAATCACAGAAGAAATCAAAAAAGAAATCAAAATATGCATAGAAATGAATGAAAATGAAAACGCAACAACCCAAAACCTATGGGACACTGTAAAAGCAGTGCTAAGGGGAAAGTTCATAGAAATACAGGCATACCCAAGAAACAAGAAAAAAGTCAAATAAATAACCTAACTCTACACCTAAAGCAACTAGAAAAGGAAGAAATGAAGAACCCCAGGGGTAGTAGAAGGAAAGAAATCTTAAAAATTAGGGAAGAAATAAATGAAAAAGAAACAAAGGAGACCATAGCAAAAATCAACAAAGCCAAAAGCTGGTTCTTTGAAAGGATAAATAAAATTGACAAACCATTAGCCAGACTCATCAAGAAACAAAGGGAGAAAAATCAAATCAATAAAATTAGAAATGAAATGGGGAGATCACAACAGACAACACACAAATACCAAGGATCATAAGAGACTACTATCAGCAATTATATGCCAATAAAATGGACAATGTGGAAGAAATGGACAAATTCTTAGAAAAGTACAACTTTCCAAAACTGGACCAGGAAGAAATAGAAAATCTTAACAAAACCATCACAAGCACCGAAATTGAAACTGTAATCAGAAATCTTCCAGCAAACAAAATCCCAGGTCCAGATTGCTTCACAGCTGAATTTTACCAAAAGTCTAAAGAAGAGCTAACACCTATCCTACTCAAACTCTTCCAGAAAATTGAAGAGGAAGGTAAACTTCCAAACTCATTCTATGAGGACACCATCACCCTAATACCAAAACCTGATGAGATGCCACAAAAAAAAAGAAAACTACAGGCCAATATCACTGATGAACATAGATGCAAAAATTCTTAATAAAATTCTTGCAACCAGAATCCAACAACACATTAAAAAGATAATGGACCATGACCAGTTGGGCCTTATCCCAGGGATGCAAGGATTCTTCACTATCCACAAATTAATGAATGTAATACACCACATTAACAAATTGAAAAATCAAAGCCATATGATTATCTTAATAAATGAAGAGAAAGCCTTTGATAAAATTCAACATCAATTTATGATAAAAACTCTCCAGAAATCAGGAATAGAAGGAACACACCTCTACATAATAAAAGCTAAATATGACAAACCCAGAGCAAACATTATCCTCAATGGTAAAAAATTGAAAGCATTTCCCCTAAAATCAGGAACAAGACAAAGGTGCCCACTTTCACCACTACTATTCAACATAGTTTTGGAAGTTTTGGCCACAGCAATCAGAACAGAAAAAGAAATAGAAGGAATTCGAATTGTAAAAGAAGAAGTAAAACTCTCACTGTTTGCAGATGACTTGATCCTCTACATAGAAACCCCTAAAGACTCCACAAGTAAATTACTAGAGCTATGCAAAGAATATAGTAAAGTTCAGTTCAGTTCAGTCACTCATCGTGTCCAACTCTGCGACACCATGAATCACAGCAGGCTAAGCCTCCCTGTCCATAACCAACTCCCAGAGTTCACTCAGACTCATGTCCATCAAGCCAGTGATGCCCTCCAGGAAACTCATCCTCTGTCGTCCCCTTCTCCTCCTGCCCCCAATCCCTCCCAGCATCAGAGTCTTTTCCAAAGAGTCAACTCTCCACATGAGGTGGCCAAGGTACTGGAGTTTTAGCTTTAGCATTATTCCTTCCAAAGAAATCTCAGGGCCGATCTCATTCAGAATGGACTCGTTGGATCTGCTTACAGTCCAAGGGGCTCTGAAGAGTCTTCTCCAACACCACAGTTCAAAAGCATCAATTCTTCGGTGCTCAGCTTTCTTCACAGTCCAACTCTCACATCAATACATGATGACTAGAAAAACCATAGCCTTGACTAGACAGACCTTTGTTTGCAAAGCAATGTCTCTGCTTTTGAATATGCTATCTAGGTTGGTCATAACTTTCCTTCCAAGGAGTAAGCGTCTTTTATTTATTTATTATTTTTTTTAAGTTTTATTTTATTTTTAAACTTTACATAATTGTATTAGTTTTGCCAAATATCAAAATGAATCCATCACAGGTATACATGTGCTCCCCATTCATGGCTGTAGTCACCATCTACAGTGATTGTGGAGCCCAGAAAAATAAAATCTGACACTGTTTCCACTGTTTCCCCATCTATTTCCCATGAAGTGATGGGACCGGATGCCATGATCTTCGTTTTCTGAATGTTGAGCTTTAAGCCATCTTTTTAACTCTCCATTTTCACCTTCATCAAGAGGCTTTTTAGTTCTTCTTCACTTTCTGCCATAAGGGTGGTGTCATCTGCATATCTGAGGTGATTGATATTTCTCCCAGCAATCTTGATTCCAGCTTGTGTTTCTTCCAGTCCAGCGTTTCTCATGATGTACTCGGCATATAAGTTAAATAAGCAGGATGACAATATAAGCCTTGACCTAGTCCTTTTCCTATTTGGAACCAGTCTATTGTTCCATGTCCAGTTCTAACTTGCTTCCTGACCTGCATACAGACTTCTCAAGAGGCAGGTCAAGTGGTCTGGTATTCCCATGTCTTTCAGTATTCACAGTTTCTTGTGATCCACACAGTCAAAGGCTTTGGCTAATCAATAAAGCAGAAGTAGATGTTTTTCTGGAACTCTCTTGCTTTTTCCATGATCCAGCGAATGTTGGCAATTTGATAATTGGTTCCTCTGAGTTTTCTAAAAGCAGCTTGAACATCAGGAATTTCACAGTTCATGTATTGCTGAAGCCTGGCTTGGAGAATTTTTAGCATTACTTTACTTGCATGTGAGATGAGTGTAATTGTGTTGTAGTTTGAGCTTGCAGGATATAAAATCAACACACAGAAATTCCTTGCATTCCTATACACTAATAATAAGAAAATAGAAAGAGAAATTAAGAAAACAATTCCATTCACCATTGCAATGAGAAGAATAAAATAAGAATATATCTACCTAAAGAAACTAAACGCTTATATATAGAAAACTATAAAACACTGATGAAAGAAATCAAAGAGGACACTAATAGATGGAGAAATATACTATGTTCATGGATCGGAAGAATCAATATAGTGAAAATGAGTATACTACCCAAAGCAATCTATACATTCAATGCAATCCCTATCAATCTACCAACGATATTTTTCACAGAGCTAGAACAAATAATTTCACAATTTGTTTGGAAATACAAAAAAACTCGAATCGCCAAAGCAATCTTGAGAAAGAAGAATGGAACTGGAGGAATCAACCTGCCTGACTTCAGGCTCTACTACAAAGCCACAGTCATCAAGACAGTATGGTACCAGCACAAAGAAAGAAATATAGATTAATGGAACAAATAGAAAGCCAGAGATAAACCCATGCACCTATGGACACCTTATCTTTGACAAAAGGGGCAAGAATATACAATGGATTAAAGACAATCTCTTTAACAAGTGGTGCTAGGAAAACTGGTCAACCACTTGTAAAAAAGTGAAACTAGAACACTTTCTAACATCATACACAAAAATAAACTCAAAATGGATTTAATATCTAAACATAAGACCAGAAACTATAAAACTCTTAGAGGAGAACATAGGCAAAACACTCTCTGACATACATCACAGCAGGATCCTCTATGACCCACCTCCCAGAATATTGGAAATAAAAGCAAAAATAAACAAATGAGATCTAATTGAAATTAAAAGCTTCTGCACTGCAAAAGAAACTATAAGCAAGGTGAAAAGACAGCCTTCAGAATGGGAGAAAATAATAGCAAATGAAGCAACTGACAAACAACTAATCTCAAAAATATACAAGCAACTCCTGCAGCTCAATTCCAGAAAAATAAACAACCCAATCAAAAAATGGGCCAAAGAACTAAATAGACATTTCTCCAAAGGAGACATACAGAGGGCTAAGAAACACATGAAAAAATGCTCAACATCACTCATTATCAGAGAAATGCAAATCAAAACCACAATGAGGTACCATTTCACGCCAGTCAGAATGGCTGCGATCCAAAAGTCTACAAGCTATAAATGCTGGAGAGGGTGTGGAGAAAGGGAACCCTCTTACACTGTTGATGGGAATGCAAACTAGTACAGCCACTATGGAGAACAGTGTGGAGATTCCTTAAACTGGAAATAGACCTGCCATACAACCCAGCAATCTCACTGCTGGGCATACACACCGAGGAAACCAGAATTGAAAGAGACATGTGTACCCCAATGTTCATCACAGCACTGTTTATAATAGCCAGAACATGGAAGCAACCTAGATGTCCATCAGCAGATGAATGGATAAGAAAGCTGTGGTACATGTACACCATGGAGTACCACTCAGCCATTAAAAAGAATACATTTGAATCAGTTCTAATGAGGTGGATGAAACTGGAGCCTGTTATACAGAGTGAAGTAAGCCAGAAAGAAAAACACCAATACAGTATACTAATGCATATATATGGAATGTAGAAAGATGGTAACGACAACCCTGTATGCGAGACAGCAAAAGAGACACAGATGTATAGAACAGTCTTTTGGACTCTGTGGGAGAGAGAGGGGTGATGATTTGGGAGAATGGCATTAAAACATGTATAATATCATATAAGAAACGAATCACCAGTCCAGGTTCAATACAGGATACAGGAAGCTTGTGGCTGGTGCACTGGGATGACCCAGAGTGATGGTATGGGATGAAGGTGGGAGGGGGCTTCAGGATGGGGAACACGTGTACACTCGTGGCAGATGCATGTGGATGTATGGCCAAACCAATACAATATTGTAAAGTAAAATAATAATAATAATTTAAAAATTAAAAAAAAATCTTCCAACAAACCAAAGCCCAGGACCAGATATCTTCACAGATGAATTCTACCAAAATTTTAAAGAACAGAGAACACCCATCCTATTCAAACTCTTTCAGAAAATTGCAGAGGAAGGTAAACTGCCAAACTCATTCTATGAGGCCACCATCACCCTAATAACAAAACTGGACAAAGATTCCACAAAAAAGAAAAGTACAGGCCAATATCACTAATGA